>NW_021604744.1:4440357-4508599 GCF_004785775.1 Grammomys surdaster | reverse complement strand
GTCTTCAATTCTATTCCATTGATCTTCCTGCCTGTCTCTGTACCAATACCAGGTAGTTTTTATCACTATTGCTCTGTAGTACAGCTTGAGGTCAGGGATGGTGATTCCTCCCGAAGTTCTTTTATTGTTGAGAATAGTTTTCGCTATCCTGGGTTTTTTATTATTCCATATGAATTTGAGAATTTCCTTTTCTAACTCTGTGAAGAATTGAGTTGGGATTTTAATGGGGATTGCATTGAATCTGTAGATTGCTTTTGGCAAGATGGCCATTTTTATTATATTAATCCTGCCAATCCATGAGCATGGGAGATCTTTCCATCTTCTGAGATCTTCTTCAATTTCTTTCTTCAGAGACTTGAAGTTCTTGTCATACAGGTCTTTCACTTGCTTGGTTAGATTCACACCAAGGTATTTTATATTATTTGCAACTATTGTGAAGGGTGTCATTTCCCTAATTTCTTTTTCAGTATGTTTATCTTTCATGTAGAGGAAGGCTACTGATTTGTTTGAGTTGATTTTATAACCAGCCACTTTGCTGAAGTTGTTTATCAGGTTTAGGAGTTCTCTGGTGGAAGTTTGGGGGTCACTTAAGTATACTATCATATCATCTGCAAATAGCAATATTTTGACTTCTCTTTTCCTATTTGTATCCCTTTGACTTCTTTTTGTTGTCTAATTGTTCTGGCTAGGACTTCCAGTACTATATTGAATAGGTAGGGGGAGAGTGGGCAGCCTTGTCTAGTCCCTGATCTTAGTGGGATTGCTTCAAGTTTCTCTCCATTTAGCTTGATGTTGGCTACTGGTTTGCTGTAAATTGCTTTTACTATGTTTAGGTAGGGGCCTTGAATTCCTGATCTTTCCAAGACTTTTATCATGAAGGGATGTTGAATTTTGTCAAATGCTTTCTAAGCATCTAGTGAGATGATCATGTGGTTTTTTTTTTCTTTAAGTTTGTTTATATAGTGGATTACATTGATGGATTTCCAAATATTGAACCATCCCTGCATTCCTGGGATAAAACCTACTTGACCATGATGGATGATTGTTTTGATGTGTTCTTGGATTCAGTTTGCTAGAATTCTATTGAGTATTTTTGCATCGATGTTCATAAGGGAGATTGGTCTGAAGTTCTCTTTCTTTGTAGGGTCCTTGTGGGGTTTGGGTATGAGTGTAATTGTAGCTTTATAGAACAAATTGGGTAGTGTTCCTTCTGTTTCTATTTTGTGGAATAGTTTGAAGAGAATTGGTATTAGGTCTTCCTTGAAGGTCTGATAGAATTCAGTATTAAAACCATCTGGTCCTGGTCTTTTTTTAGTGGGGAGACTTTTAATGTCTGCTGCTATTTCGTTAGGGGTTATGGGATTGATTAGATGGTTTATCTGCTCCTGGTTTAACTTTGGTACCTGGTATCTGTCTAGGAAATTGTCCATTTCATCCAGGTTTTCCAGTTTTGTTGAGTATACGCCTTTGTATTAGGATCTGATGATTTTTTTAATTTCTTCAGTTTCTGTTGTTATGTCTCCCTTTTCAGTTCTGATTTTATTAATTTGGATATTGTCTTTGTGCCCTCTCGTTAATCTGGCTAAGGATTTATCTATCTTGTTGATTTTCTCAAAGAACCAGCTCCTGGTTTTGTTGATATTTTGTATTGTTCTTTCTGTTTCTATTTAGTTGATTTCAACCCTGAGTTTGATTATTTTCTGCCTTCTACTCCTCCTGGGTGTATTTGCTTCTTTTTGTTCTAGAGCTTTTAGTTGTGCAGTCAAGTTGTTAGTGTGTGCTCTTTCCAGTTTCTTTTTGTAGGCACTTAGAGCTATGAGTTTTCCTCTTAGCACTGCCTTCATGGAGTCCCACAAGTTTTGGTATGATGTGTCCTCATTTTCTCTAAATTCTAAAAAGTCTTTAATTTCTTTCTTTATTTCTTCCTTGACCAAGGCATCATTGAGTAGAGAGTTGTTCAGTTTCCATGTGCACGTGGGTTTTCCATTGGCTTTGTCATTATTAAAGACCAGTCTTGTTCCTTGGTGATCTGATAAGATGCAAGGGATTATTTCAATCTTTTTGTATCTGTAGAGGCTTGTTTTGTGACCAATTATATGGTCTATTTTGGAGAAGGTACCATGAGGTGCTGAGAAAAACGTATATTCTTTTGTTTTAGGATGAAATGTTCTATAGATGTCTGTTAAGTCCATTTGGTTCATAAGTTCTGTTAATGTCAAAGCGTCTGGGTTTAGTTTCTGTTTCCATGATCTGTCCATTGCTGAGAGTGGGGTGTTGAAATCCCCCACTATTATTGTGTGAGGTGTAATGTGTGTTTTGAGCTTTAGTAAAGTTTCTTTTATGTATGTAGGTGCCCTTGCATTTGGAGCATAGATGTTCAGAATTGAGAGTTCACCTTGGTATATTTTTCCTTTGATGAGTATGAAGTATCCTTCCATATCTTTTTTGATTAATTTTGGATGAAAGTCGATTTTATTTGATATTAGAATGGCTACTCCAGCTTGTTTCTTGGGACCATTTGCTTGGAAAATTGTTTTCCACCCTTTTATTCTGAGGTCGTGTCTGCCTTTGTTACTGAGGTGTGTTTCCTGTATGCAACAAAATTCTGGGTCTTGTTTGTGTATCCAGTCTGATAGTCTGCGTCTTTATTGGGGAATTGAGACCATTGATGTTAAGAGATATTAAGGATAAATAATTGTGGCTTCCTGTTATTTTTGTTATTAGAGGTAGAATTATGTTTGTATAGTTATCTTCTTTTGGGGTTGTTGGAAGATTACTTCCTTGCTTTTTCTAGGTTGTAGTTTCCCTCCTTGTGTTGGCATTTTCCATCAATTATCCTTCGAAGTGCTGGGTTTGTTAGTAGAAGATACTGTGCAAATTTGGTTTTGTCATGGAATATCTTGGTTTCACCATCTATAGTGATTGAGAGTTTTGCTGGGTATAGTAATCTGGGCTGGCAATTGTGTTCTCTTAGGGTCTGTATGATGTCAGTCCAGGCTCTTCTGGCTTTTATAGTCTCTGGTGAGAAATCTGGTGTAATTCTTATAGGTCTGCCTTTGTATGTTACTTGACCTTTTTTCCTTACTGCTTTTAGTATTTTTTCTTTGTTTTGTGCATCTGATGTTTTGATTATAATGTGACGGGAGGTATTTCTTTTCTGGTCTAGTCTATTTGGTGTTCTGTAGGTTTCTTGTATGTTTATGGGCATCTCGTTCTTTAGGTTAGGGAAGTTTTCCTGAATAATTTTGTTCAAGATATTTACTGGCCCTTTAAGTTGGGAATCTTTATTCTCATCTATACCTATTATCCTTAGGTTTGGTCTCCTCATTGTGTTCTGGATTTCCTGGATGTTTTGAGTTAGAAGTTTTTTGCATTTTGCATTTTCTTTGACAACTGTGTCAATATTTTCCACCGTATCTTCTGCATTTGAGATTTTCTCTTCTATCTCTTGTATTCGGTTGGTGATGCTTGTGTCTATCACTCCTGATCTCTTTCTTAGGTTTTCTATCTCCATGGTTGTCTCCCTTTGAACTTTCTTTATTGTTTCTATTTCTATTTTCAGATCCTGAATGTTTTTGTTTAATTCCTTCTTTGTGTTTTCTTGCATTTCTTTAAGGGATTTCTGTGATTCTTCTTTAAGGGCTTCTATCTGTTTACTTGTACTCTCCTGCATTTCTTTAGGGGAATTACTTAATTCCTTCTTATAATCCTCTATCATCATCATGAGAAGTGATTTTAATTCTGAATCCTGCTTTTCAGGTGTGATGGGGTGTTCAGGGCTTGCTATATTGGGAGAACTGGGTACTGATGATGCCAAGAAACTTTGGTTTCTGTTGCTTATATTCTTGCGCTTGCCTTTCACTATCTGGTTAACTCTAGTATTACCTGCCCTCACTGTGTAAGACTGGAGTCTGTATTTCCAGTTATCTTGCTTGTTGCAGAGCTCCTCAGAGTCCAGATGTCTCTGTGGTCTTATGCTCCTAATCTCCTGGGTGGAAGAACTCCTGGGACTCAGGCCACCTCTTGGATATGGAAATCCTTCTGCTCTGAGTGCAGTGGCTCCTCGATGACTCAGGATTCAGTATCTCCACAGGACATAAGCAGACCGACTCTGTGTCTGCCCCAGGCCAAAGGACCAGGCAGGGGCGGAAGGGAAGTTATAACCTTTAATTTTAACTGAATACTTTGCTGTTTTTCAATTGAATTAAACATACTAAGCCATTATCCAAAGTCTTTCCACAGTAACAACATTTTAAATATAATTTAAATAATTAAAAGCTTAATAATAATATTCAGGACTTTTAAAATCATATTTAAATTTTTATTTATGTATATATTTGTTCATGTGTTGCACGGGTTGATATCAAATGTAGAGATTAGAGGACAGTTGATGGGAGTCAGTTTTCTACATTCAGCACATGTGTTCTGAGGATCAAACTTAGATCATCAAGTTTGGTGGCATATGTAGAAAGTGACTTCTCCAGCTATGAAACAATTGAGATGCTACAAGATCATGATGACACCCATGCCATTGGACACATTTAATCTACTGATGAGTCCATACATAGTAACTAAGGTCTGCCTGGTTGGAGAAATTAGGTCTCTGAGATTCTGTGACCTAATTGAAGGTGATATCTTGTATCTGGCTTCACCATTTTCTGCCTTCATTTTTTCAAGGATGCTGTAAAGTGAACAGCTTTCCTTGGCTATACCCTGCCATGACCTTTCTCTCTTACAACATATCTAGAAGCAGTAGATGCAACTGACTATGGATAGAAATCCTTGAAATCATGAGCAGAAATAAATCGATCTTAACTTATGCACTTTATCTCTGATGTTTTTACAATTAAAAGTAACTAACATGGATATGCTTGTAAATACATGAAAGAATAAGAGGAATAAAAAATGCTGTTTCTTCTTATAACATGTATACAGAATCAAATTTGTAGATATTGAACATCAGACATCTATAATACCAGTGACAGAAAGGTGTAACATACTTGACTCGAATTTAGACAAATGCTGAAAAGAAGTGCTTTAAGTGTACTAGTTTTATTTTTTCTTATTTATTAGAAAATCTTTCCTGAGCTGGTGGGCTGACCGGCTCAGCTGCCGGCCAAGCCCAGATCCAGGGCTTTGAGTTGGTCTACCCCAAAATCTACATCATCTTTGAACTGTTGGAGTATGTAAAAGGGCAGGTCCTGCCAATCTGAAAACTGCAGGATCTCCATGACACAGGACAACAACAGGACAATCAGGAGGAGTCCTGGTGAGGATCTAATATCAATGGTGTCACAGAAGCCAGAGACTTCAAACCAGACCAATGACTCATTGCAATGAACATTTTGCAAGTGAAGATGTGCGGACAGAGGGGTATACCATGGGATACACGGTGACATACTCCAGCATCAAGATGTTTTCTATGCTTTGTTTTCATTTTTGTTTGTTTGTATTTTCTATTGGGGGAGAGGGCTTGAGTTGCAAGGGTGGAGGGTAGATCCGAGGGGACAGGGAGCGAGATGACTGGGACTGGGCCACATGATGTGAAACTCACAAAGAATAAATAAAAACTTTAAAAAAAGAAAAAAAAAAAGAAAATCTTTCCTTTAGTTTCAAGTAATAACACTATCAGTCATGACTTCTCTCTGATAGCAATATTACTTACTTATTATCATAAAAGTTTCCTCTAATCAACTCTATAAATCTCCAAGGTGGAGAAAGTATGGATAAAGAAGGCCCAAAGCCTCCTAGCTACTATTATGATTTGTGTGTTTATAACTGGATGTGCATGTTTAAGAATCAAACTATATCTATTTAACAGTAATTTAATTGCTAATTAGTAGATGTCAACAATAATACATTTTCATAGTTTAATGAGTTAGTATGTGAAAATTGTTTTCTAGTAGTGGATATAAAGCATACATATTAAAAATACTAATAGTTTTATTTGAACTAGGATCCCAAGATTCTGACTCTGGGACACCTTGTGAAGACACAGTTGTTAATGTCTTATGGAAACATTGTTTTCTTGCTTCATGATGACAATGTAACCTTCCTGACAACTCACAAGCCCACTTTGTTCTAAAAGTTCTTGTTTGTCTCACTTGAAGCCTCATGAGGTAAGCATGGTCAGATAGGGCAGTGTCAGCAGTAGCTGAGAAAGGGTTTCCCATCCTCATCTCTTTAGAGTTCCATATGACAAATGTGTCAGAGGCAGTGATATGCCTAGTTCCCCTTTGCCAGAGAACTGAGAAATAGAAATGGGGAACTTTCATAAATACAAGATGAATTCAGTGGATATTAGGTGAATCAAATGTACACAGTCCACATTTAATGGCTGTAGATATAGACTATACTGTGGTCAAAATGTACTTAACAAGAGGCAAAGACAGGGCTCCAGATGGAATTAGCCTGATCTAAACTTTGTGGAATTGTCTCAAAAGGAAAAACATGTTTGAAAAATTATTTTTACTCTTATGGACTCGGACAATAGTGAACAGAAATAGTTATCTGTGTATCCAAAACTTAATAGAGAAGCAAGAGTGGAGAATTACTTTGACCTTCAGCCAGGAATAATGTTACTGGGGAAAAAAGCTGTGGTCTGTTAGAAAAAAACCAGATTCCTCTAAAAAACATATGTTTCAGACCATCCAAATTTTGGACATTTGCTCCTTAAATGAACATCATGCTCTTTAGGTCTCTTGTGGTTCTACCTTGGATAAAGCTTGTTTTAAGCAGGGCAATGGATGCATTCTGCAGAGAATCAAGTCATTGTTCAATGACAAAAGCTTTTTCTATTCTATTACGTTTTCATTAATTTACATTGGAATAATTTGGCTTCCTTGACTTTGTTCACTTCCAAGGAATGACACAGTTGATCTGGGAGAAGAAGATTCAGCAGAAGCCGGGCTGTAATGAGATGACCACTTTGATGCTACACAGCAAGGTTTGAAGACCGGTGCTAAGCCATCCTCACTGCTAAGCCATCCTCACAGCTCTACCTTGCTTCTCCTTAAAGAGGTGCTTGATTGAGTACAGGAGCTTCTTTTCAAATTAAGTTATTTTTGTTCTTAGAAAAACAAAATTAAGTTTAGCAAACACTGGAGATAGATCATTGAGAATTGGTATCTTTTTTACTTTTCTTAGAACCTTAAAAAATAAAAGAAATGTAAGGACATCATATTGGACAGACATTTTGCTCTCTTTTTCCATGTTGTTTCCAATTTCTAGTTTGCCTCTCCTCAGATTATTATTCATATACTTTCAAATAAAATCTGTTGAAACATTTTGCATAGTGAAGTGGTCAGTTAGAAATACTTGCTAGACCTTACTTTTGTTGACTGGAAAGTCTGTAGTTAATATAGACTGCTATTGTTAGTATAAGTCTGAACCCAGTGACATAATATTCAGTGGCCGGGGACTCCTGCTCCCAGAATTCACCTGCCTCGCTCACCTACATCTGGGAAATTACAAGTCATCACCCACTTAAATAGTTGAGACCGCCCCAACCTCTCTCTCTTCCTCTTCTCTTTGCCATTCCCCCCCCTTCCCTCTCTCACCCCCCTCCCTAAATAAATCCCCTCCTGTGGAACCGGATCGGCCTCACGTTTTCTGTCCAAACCGCGCCCAAATTCTAACATTGGTGAGTTGACTGGCTGAACCGACCCTCCCGGGCACTAGGCCGCTCGGCTTGCGAGGCCGCTGAGACGGAGGCCCACGTGGTCCTCCATTCCTGCTGCTGAGCCACACCGCCACTGCAGCCACAGCAACTGCCCGCTGCCCGCTGAGACCTGCCAAACTTCCAACATGTGAGCTGTGCTTCTGTGGCCCACCCCTCCCCAATCAGTGCTCTGCCGAGTGGGTTAGATACCCAGACGGACATGCAGGTCCCCGGTTTGGTTCCATCTTCCAGGTACCGGACTGCTCATCTCATGCACACACTGGCGTTTAATCTGTAGGGAGCTCCGGGTTCACGTCTGGCCACCGCTTCCTGGACCACAGGGCTGGTTTTTGCCCCAGCACATGTGGCTGGCCTCTTGCCGAACCACAACTGCTATTCTACTAGGACCTTGAACCGATTGAGTGATTTCCCCTCTCGGAAATAGCTTGTAACCCCTCCCCATCTCTTGCAACTCCACAGAAAACTGGTACCACCTGAGCTATATCCTGACTGGCTAACTTCTGGTGGGTTAGCCCCAGATGAGGCCCTTATTTGATCACACGACAGCCCGATTATTATAAGCAGTGCCTGATTTCTGTTGCCAATCTTTATTTCAGGACGCTGAACTAACAGATTTCTTCTTCTCACCAGTTTCTTCTTCTCACCAGGGTGCCTCTGAGTTCACTGGCTCGACCTCTCCAGACCCCTCCCCTCCTTCTGTGTCAGCTACAGGCCATGCTAACCGTCCTGCACTGGCACCAACCTTCACTCCTCCTATCACGCATTCCAAAGCTAAGGGTCCTACCCCTTCTCCTCCAGAGACACAAAGCCAGCATCTGTTCTTCCCCTACAGGAAGTGGCTGGTGTTGATGGACTAGTCAGGGTACATGTCCCCTTCTCACTGAGTTAACTCTCCCAGATAGAGAACAGACTGGGCTCCTACACCTCTAACTCTTCTACTTTCATTAAGGAATTTCAATATATTTCTCAGTCTTACAGCCTTACCTATCATGACGTACACATGATTTTAACTAATAACCTACTTCCAGATGGACGCAGGCGAGTTTGGGATGAGCAAAAATGCATGCAGATCAGATTCATCAAACAGACGAGACTTATCCAATTGGATCCTGAAGCCATTCCTGACCAAGACCCTTGATGGGATTATAACTCTGCAGGTGGTATCTTAGCTAGAGATAGATTTATAACATGTCTTTTGGCAGGCCTGAGGAAGGCGGCATTAAAGCCAGTTAACTTTGAGAAACTCCAGGAGGTTGTCCAAGATAAACAAGAAAATCTGTCTCAATTCTTAGAACGCCTTACAAAGGCCCTACTGCAATATTCTAGTCTGGACCCTGAAAGCCCAGAAGGTAAACAACTCCTTATGACTTACTTTTTTTCCTAGAGCTACCCCGACATAAAAACTAAACTTAGGGGATTGGAGAGAGGGCCCCTAACTCCACAGGCGGAAGTCTTGGTGATGGCCTTCAAAGTGTACCATGAGAGAGATGAGAAAGCCCATAAACAGAAATACCATATGTTGGCAAAGGCTGTCCGACCAGCCTCAGCCACTACCCCAGACCCCTGGTCTTCGAAGTCTCAGAGACCACCTGGCCTCTGCTATAAATATGGTCAACATGGTCATTGAGTAAAAGCTTGTCCCAATCCCAGCAAGCCAAGGGGACCATGTCCTAAGTGCCATCAGAGGGGGCATTGGGGGATCGACTGCCCTCATGTCGCTCAGAACAGAGGGACATTGCTCCCAGAAAACCCCTCAGCTGACCTTTTAGGCTTGGCCATGGAGGACTGATGGGGCCTGAGCTCTCTCGACCCGACCACGCCCATCACTAGCAGGGAGCCATGGGTAAAGATTATGGTGTTCGGGAGAACCATCTCCTTCCTCATGGACACTGGGCCCACATACTCAGTCCTGACAGAGTTTTGGGGACCCACTTCACCTTTGAGTTCTCTGATTGTCAGGGTAGGAGAACAACCTTATCTTCCTCACCAGACTTCTCCACTTAGTTGCATTTTTAGAGGTGTGCCTCTCACCCATTCCTTTTTAGTAGTGCCTACATGTCCTGTCCCCTTATTAGGAAGAGATATTTTAGCTAAGTTGGGAGCTTCTATTCCCTTTGCTCCACCAATTCGCTTAAGCCCAAGCTCGCCAGCAGTTCCTGTGCTCCTCCTTTTAGCCAATCACCCTACTAACACTAACATGTTATTTCCCTTACCAGCTTCTCAGGTAGACCCCCGAGTTTGGGACGTCCAGAACCCCTCTGTTGCTAAACATCATTCTCCCTTTGTCATCCAGTTACTGGACTCTACCAGGTACATCTAGCAAGCCCAATACCCTCTTTCTCTCCAGAGCCTCAGGGGACTTAAGCCTATCATTGCTGACCTCTTAAGAAAAAAACTCCTTCGACCTACCTCTTCCCCCTTTAACACCCCTATACTGGCAGTTAAGAAACCTAATGGTACCTATCAACTGGTTCAAGATCTCAGGCACATTAACTCTGCTGTAGTTCCCCTCCATCCTGTCATAGCTAACCCTTACACGCTTCTCTCTACTATTCCCTCAGGGGACTTCTCATTTTTCAGTACTAGATCTCAAGGATGCACTTTTCTCTATCCTTCTAGACACCCAGTCACAGGACATATTTGCCTTTACCTGGACAGATCCTGAAACCCACTTTTCTATCCAACTTACCTGGACTGTTCTACCTCAGGGATTCCGGGACAGCCCACATCTGTTCCGGCAGGCCCTGGCTTTTGACTTAATCTCTTTATCTCTCCCTAGATCTAAGATTGTACTTTATGTAGATGATGTTCTTCTCTGTATCCCCTCCCTAGAAATTAGCCAAGCTGACACAGCTGCTCTTCTAAGTTTCCTTTCCAGTCGGGGCTACAGGGTCTCACCTTCTAAAGTCCAACTGTCCACTCCTCAAGTCACCTATTTGGGACTAGAAATTACCCCAACCCACAAGGCTATTACCTTAGATAGAAAGAACCTGATTCAGTCTCTAACTGTTCCTTCTACAAAGGAAGAGATTCTATCATTCCTCGGAATGGCTAGCATTTTGCGTTCCTGGGTTCCTTCCTTTTCCCTACTTTCTAGCCCCTTTTATGAAGCAGCATTAGGCCCCACCCATGAACCTCTTCTCAAATCTGTCACTAAGCCCTTCCAAAGGCTCCAACAGGCTCTCCTTAAGGCTCCAGCCTTACATCTCCCGGACCTGACTCGTCCTTTCTCCCTCTACGTAACTGAAAAAGAGGGATTTGCCTTGGAGCATTAGGTCACCAACTGGGACCATCTTTTGCACCCGTAGCATACATGTCAAAAAGACTAGATCCAACCATGGGCACCTTGTATTCGTACCTTAGCAGCTGCTGTACTCCTTATTCGAGAATCAAAGAAACTAACCCTGGGATTGCCTATAATTGTCCTCTCTTCTCACAACCTGTCACAGCTCCTAACTTATAAAGGCTTACAGACTCTACCACCCTGCAGGGTTCTTTCTCTTCAGGTAGCTCTAATAGAAGACTCCACTCTCACCTTTCAATCATGCCCACCTCTTAATATTTCCAATCTTCTTCCCCAACCTAACACTGACTACTCTCTATCTGACTCCTGCACTGAAACCTTAGAACTATTACCTCATCCTTCACACATACAGGAGAGCACATTGCCTCAAGCCACCTTTACCTGGTATACAGATGGAAGCTCCTTTCTTCATGAAGGGGTCAGGAAAGCTGGCTATGCCATAGTGTCTGACACCAAGGTGGTGGAGGCACAGGCCCTTCCTGCTCATACCACCAACCAACAGGCTGAATTAATAGCCCTTACCCGTGCCTTCCAGCTGGCACAGGCACAATCCTTCAGCGTTTACACAGATTCCAAATATGCTTTCCATATCCTCTTGTCCCATGCTGCTATCTGGAAGGAGCATGGGTTACTTATCACAAATGGAGGATCAGTAACTAATGCAAACCAGATTATGGTCATGCTAAAGGCCTCCCATCTCCCCACAGCTATTGGGATTGTCCACTGCAGATCCCACCACATGGATGACTCTATAGTTTCCAAGGGAAACAACCGAGCTGATGAGGCAGCTAGAGCTGCAGTCCTTAGTGGCCTAGACTCATCTCATCCTCCCAAGGAGATTTTTACACTACAACCCACATCCCCACCTACACCCCCCCGACACTCACCAAACTCTGTCCTATCTTCACCAACTCTTTCATCCTAATAGCCAAACATTGTCTTATTTTGTTAAGACCCACCTACAGCCTACTTCTGAGGACTTAAGTTTCCTAAAATCTATCACTGCTTCTTGCAAAACCTGTCAGATGTCAGATCCCAATTCAAGGTACCATAGCACCCCTTTTCCTACCCACCAGGCCAGAGGTTCCCTACCTGGAACTGACTGGCAACTTGATTTTACCCACAAGCCTGCTGTAAAACATGTCAAGTACCTCCTGGTCTTGGTGGACACCTTCTCAGACTGGGTAGAGGCTTTTCCCACAACTAACAAAAGGGCTCAGAGAGTCTCTGATCTCCTCCTCAGAGAGATCATCCCCCGTTTTGGTGTCCCGGCCTCCCTCCAGTCAGAAAATGGGCCTGAATTTACTTCCCAAGTTTCTCAAATTTTATCTAAGGCCCTAGACATCCCCTGGCATTTTCATATTCCCTACCACCCTCAATCTTCAGGTAAGGTAGAGAGAACTAACTGCTCTTTACAGACCACTCTTGTCAAGCTGTCACAGGAACTTCACCTTGACTGGGTAAAACTCCTACCTCTGGCTCTTTTCAGGCTATGAGCCCTTCCTAAGTGACCTCTCCTCATTTCACCTTTTGAACTCATGTATGGACGTCCAGTCCTAACCCCTGTTCTTTCACCTAAGTGTTTCCCCTTCCCAAACCATCTGCTCACCCCATTGCTTTGCCACCTTTGTTCTCTCTTGTGGAACTTTGCTGACCACCATCTACCTCGACCACACACTGTCTCCTGTCCACTGCCTGTCAGCATTGGAGACCAAGTGCTTCTCTCTCCTCCAGACCATCAGCCCTCAGCTCTCTCTCCCAAATGGCAGGGTCCTGTTAAGGTAATCCTCGTGACCCCTACAGCTGGTAAACTTGAAGGACTCCCTCATTGGGTCCACCTATCTCACCTTAAGCCTATCACCACCCCCAATCTAAAATCGATTCTCCTTCATACGCATCGACTCTAACAGGACCGTGCTCTATTAAGCTCCAGAGGACATCAAGACCACCCATCTTGTCCTTAATCCCAGAAAATGAGACTCCACTCCGGCAGCCGAGCTTGACCCCACTGGACTAGACACGTGTTTTTTGTCCTCTCCCTGCTGTTTGTTTCTATCCAGGTCAGCCTTCACACCTGGATGTACAAGGTTCAAGAGATACTCACAGATAACAGTCTTTCCAACCAGGGTCAGGAAACTGCTCCATAGCCGGATGCCAAGAACCAACCCAAACTGCATCCAGGTACCATCCCTATATCTGATATCCCATCTAAATATTATGTCCTCTATACTTACTTTGTTTTGCCCAGATAGAAGAGTACTGGTCTTTTCAGATTCATATGCTAAGGTTCACGGACCAACCACTTCTTTTACCAACATGCAAGACACTCGTTTCTACATGCTAGGCCTGTGAGATTCCAACTGTGGTGCTTCAAAACTGACAGATGCCAGGTGTCCCAACAGCCAAAGAAGATGGTCTTCGCCAGCTCTCCCAAGTAATACCATTTTTGGGGAATGTGAGACCTCCAATTAAGATACTCTCCTGTTTATTAATCAGTTCTTGTTACAGGATTACCAGTTGCTGTCCACAGAAGAGCCTGGTACACACATCCATGGAATGGGCCCGGATGGTGAAAAAGCCAGCAGCTCCTCCCCCAATGGACTACACCCCTATACAGCAGGAAGTAGTTTAAGAGAGACACAGCACCCGATCCCCCTTTCACCATCGGCTTTCCCTCTCCTTTTTTTCCTTTTTTATAATAAGAAAAAGTGGGGTATGTTAGTATAAGTCTGAACCCAGTGACATCATATTCAGGGGCCGGAGACTCCTACTCCCAGAATTCACCTGCCTCGATCACCTACACCTGGGAAGTTACACGTCATCACCCACTTAAATAGGTGAGACTGCCCCAACCTCCCTCTCTTCCTCTTCTCCTCTCTCCCACTCCCTTCCCCAAATAAACCCCTTCCCATGGAACCGGACCAGCTTTGTGTTGTCTGTCCAAACCACTCCTGAATTCTAACAGCTGTAACATGAATTAGTTTGTGCAGTTTTATTACTTTCCCACAATGAGTACTTTAAGTGGTGTAATTTGAGACATAATAAGGCTTATTAATAATATTTTCAGTCTAATCCAACATCAGATGCGGTGGGGGGGGGAATTAGAACCCTTGCGGAGGTGTCCAACCACCAAGGTGGGGGCTTCCACGCTGCGGCTGGTCCCACATGCCGGAGGTCTAACGTGCCAGCGGCCTGGAAGCTTTGGCAGCGGCAGGCCCCAATGACACGAGGAAGTCCTTGGTTTCAAAAGGTTTATTGTCATGGCGGATGGCTGGCGGATGGATCTAGGAGTAGCCTTGTAAAACTCAGGGCAGTCCCAGGTTAAATAGGGAGGAAGAAAGGGGGAGGATCTGGGGAGGATAGGGGAGGATCTAGGGAGGCATGCTTAATTTGCTCTGCCCTCTGGCCTTCATTAGTATGTAAATCCCTAGGCCCTGAGGCCTCTAGTCACTCTCTATGGGTGCACTTTGGGAGGGGCAGTCTGGCCTTCATTAGGATGTAAATCCCTAGGGCCTGAGGCTTATAGTCTGGCCTATGTTACTGAACAATGTAATTCTATGGAGAGTGACTACTTTTCAGGACCCTGGGTTCTTGGGGGCACCGAACTCCTGCTGGTCACGCAGTCTCTCAGGTTCTAGGCAACTGTTCAACCATGACCCAGGATACCCTTATGCAGTCCCACAATCAGAGATACTACTAAATCAAAACAATTTTAATACATGCTACTGAACCATTAACCCCTCATTTACAGGAACCAATAAAATCTCCCCAGGTTCAGCTGCAGAAGAATCTCAAAACTGTTTCTTCCCTCCTTCATGTTTCATCTGCAAGATGATTCTCTCTATATTATGCACTTAATCTGTCAGAGAGATTTTTATTTTTCAGAAAACAGAGGATAGAGAAAGATTGGGAGAGAGATAGAGAGAGAGGGAGAGAGACGGGAGGGGGAGGGAAAGGTTTCAGAAAAGGGGAAGAGAAGGGGAGAAGAGGAAGAAGAGATGATGAATGAGGGGGGGAGGGGAAAAGAGGGTAAGAGGAGAGTAGAGGGGAGCAGGAAGGGAGAGTAGAGAGGGAGGGAGAGGGGAGGAAGCGCAGGGAAGGAGTGGATAAGAGAGAAGAAGGGAGAGAAGGGTAGGGAAGTACAAGTGAAGGGAGGGGGAGAAGAGAGAAAAGGAAGAGAGGGGAAGAGAGGAAGAGGAAGGAGAGGAGAGGGGAAGAGAGCTACTTAATTTTAAGTTTATATCTGAAAATTGAACAATGGAAATTTGATTTTCCTTGTTTCCCTTTAGTGAATTAATGGCAAAGACTGATGAGCATTCATAGTACTAAGATTTGTCCAAGAGTAAATTAAAATAAACATTAATCTGCAAATTGTTCCACTAGTATACTAATTTTTTTTAAATTGGTTATTTTATTTATTTACATTTCAAATGTTGTTCCTCTTCCCAGATTCCCCTTCACAAACTCCTTATCTCATCCCCTTCCCCTTTGCATCTATGAGAGTGCTCACCCCCCTGCCACACACACACAGACACATGCCTTACCACTCTAGCATTCCTTTAAAATGGGGCATAAAGGCTCCACAAGACTAAGGGCCTGCTCTCCCATTAGTGTTGGATAAGGCTATCCTCTGTTATATATATAGCTGGAGCCATGGGTTCCTCCATGTGTACTCTTTGGTTGGAGGTTAAGTCCCGGGGAACTCTGGATGGTCCAGTTAGTAGATATTGTTATTCTTCCTATGGAGTTGCAATTGCCTTCAGCTCCTTCAGTCCTTCCCCTAACTCTTCCATTGGGATTCACAGAGTCAGTTCAAAGGTTGGCTGTGAGTATCTGCATCTGTACTCGTCAGGTGCTGGCAGAGCCACTCAGAAGACAGCAATACCAGGCTCCTGTCAGTAAGCACTCCTTGGCATGAACAATAGAGTCTGGGTTTGGTGTCTGGAGATGGCATGGATCCCTAGGTGAGGCAGTCTCTGGATGGCCTTTCTTTACATTTTTGCTCCATTTTTTGACCCTGCATTTCTATGTTAAAATTTTTCATATGAGTGAGTTGTTCCATCTCTCAACTGGGGGGGGGGGGGCATGCCTATCTACTGGAAGTGATCTCTACAGGTTTTATCTCCCTCCCTGGCACCTGGGACTATCTAGTGTCTACCACCCCATCCTACACTGCTACATATTTCTGTTCAATTTCCTGACCTTCTGTTGTTCTCTCCTATCTCTTTCCATACCTGATCCTTTCTCCCTTTTTTCTCCCCCACCATGCTCCCAGGTCCCTCCCTCCCTCTACCTCCCATGATTATTTTGTTTCCTCTTCCAATGAGAGTTGAAGCATCCACACTTTGTTCTTCCTTCTTCTTAAGCTTCAAATGGTCTGTGAGTTGTATTGTGGGTATTCTGGGGTTTTGGACTAATATCCAGTTATCAGTGTGAATACATACCATGTGTGTTCTTTTGTGTCTGGGTTACTGTACTCAGAATGATATTTTCTTGTTCTATCCATTTGCCTGCTAATTTCATGAAGTCATTGTTTTTACTGGCTGAGTAGTATTCCTTTGTGTATATGTACCACATTTTCTGTATCCATTCCTGTGTTGAGGGACATCTGGGTTGTTTCCAGCTTCTGGCTATTATAAATAAGGTTGCTATGAACATAATGGAGACTATTGGAGCATCATTTGCATATATGCCCGTAATGGTATAGCTGAGTCTTCAAGTAGAACTATTTCAAATTTTCTGAGGAACCGCCAGATTGTTTTCCATTGTGGTTGTACCAGCTTGCAGTTTCAACACCAATGTAGGAATGTTCTGCTTTCTCTGAATCGTCCTGAGCATCTACTGTCACCTAAGTTTTTGATCTTAGCACACTCACTGGTGCTAAGATCTGACTGGTGTAAGGTGGAATCTCAGTGTTGTTTTGATTTGTATTTCACTGATGACTAAGGATGTTGAACAATTCTTTAGGTACTTCTTGGTCATCTGATATTCCTCAGTTGAGAATTCTTTGTTTAGCTCTGTACCCCATTTTTTTATTTGATTCTCTGGAGTTTAACTTCTTGAGTTTTTTTTTTTTTTTTGAGCTATTTTGAATATCAGCCCTCTATGGGAGTTGATAAAGATCTTTTCCCAATCTGTAGGTTCCTGTTTTGTCTTGTTGATAGGGTCCTTCATCTTATAGAAGCTTTTCAATTTTATGAGAGCCTATTTGTCTCTAGTCGATCATAGAGCCTGAGTCATTGGTGTTCTGTTCATGAAAAATTTCCCTTTGCTTATGTGTTCGAGGCTCTTTCCTACTTTCTCTTATATTTAATTCAGCATATCTGGTTTTATGTGGAGGTCCTTGATCCACTGTGAGTTGAGCTTTATATAAGGAGATAAGAATGGAGCAATTTATATTCTTCTACATGCAGACCACCAGTTGAACCAGCACCATTTGTTGAATATATTGTCCCTTTTCCACTGGGTGATTTTGGCTTCTTTGTCAAAGATCAGATAATCCTAAGCATGTGGGGGTATTTCTGGTTATGAACTAAAAAAACCTGTTGGTGTATTATGTACTATGAATACTACTACTGCTGCTGCTGCTACTACTGGTGAAGATGTTGATGATGATGACAACAGCAATGATGATGATGATGAGGAGGATAGTTACCACTGAAAAAGTTAGATAATGATAACATCAACCACTGTTTAACTGTGAACCCTTTGTGTAGAAGGATTAATATTTGTAAATGCTGTTTGAGACACTCTCTATAAAATTTAAAGTTGAACAAATGATTCTAGGTTGTGAACTTTAGACATCTTCAGGCATTCTTGGTAAGGTTACACTTTGTAAACAGTGGGAGGAGGGTCCTTATAGGATTTAAAAACAAGCACAGAAGAATATGTCCAGATTTCTTTTATATATTGTTAATTCTTTTCAAGTATTCAAATCAAAGTTTTGTATAGTCAATATCATGAAAGTTCTATACTGATATTCATTGCTGTCAATACTTCATGATATTTGCTTTAGCAGATTTATTTATCTCCATTTATCAAGCACATAAAAGTTGAATTTACATCCACATCATATGTAGGAATGTACATTTTGTCTAAAGTATTGGATCATAGAGTCATTACTATAATGAATACATAGCTTGAGCTCACATATACAGTGCCCATTAAAGTGTTTTTCTAAGCCTAAGGTTCATTTTACATGTAATAATTTATATATATATATATATATATATATATATATATATTCATAATTAGGTTTTAGTATTTCTTAAAACTTATTTTATTACGAAGGTAAACTGTAGATAAAGAGAAACACACAGCTCTTAACACTCTCTGGGTGGCCTTTCTTTCAGTTTTATGCATTTTCAAATTTATGCATTTTTAAGCAATAAAAATGCATAAATTTGACTCAAGTAATGATGACTCTCAAATATATAACAGTCTCATCATCTAGACCATATCTTCCTTTCTTAGTCTATTCCTAATCCTATTCTGCACTTTCTATTGGTCACTGTTCCGTTGCTTTATTTTAGGATTAGTTTTGTCCATTTTGAAACTTTCTGTTAACTCTTCTTTATTATTTTTATTTTTTAGATTGAACATGTCAGTACTTTTGAAATTATGAGAAGTATACTATTACATAAATATATTAGGTTTGTTCTTGATGAAAACCTGAGCTGTTTCTAGCATTGACTAGCATCAGTAACTGAGTCACAGAACACCTATGATCCACAGATGTGAAGAGAGACGTGAGCTCCATTTGAAACATAAGTGGTCTGATGTGACTGCTCTCTCTATCTGGATGATGATTGGCTGACTTCTCTAGTCAAAATCAGTGATTTTTATGGTCTCAATACTTGAAGGAAAATGAAATGCAGCCCAGTTTTCAATACACTATATAGGGTTGCATTTTGTAGTATTATATTACTGTATTACTCCCCAAAGTAAAACACCACCTAACATATATTCACTTATAATTTAGTCAAAAAATCATAAATTTCCAATAGTCTTCATCTTTAACCTTGTTACCAAAGATTAAAGTATAATTAAATAAAATTCAGTTTAATAAATTATAATTTATGACCTTTGGAAAAAATCACAGTACTTTTATTAGACAAGGGAATGATTTATTACAAAAGTTATAATTAAGATAAATGAAGGTTATAATATAATACAATATTTCTCAGAGGATTGAAATCACCATGTGAAAATCTGAAGTTCAAGTTCATCTAGTTGAGGATTTAAAGATAATTTAAATTTGAAAGAATTAAGTTTACTGGCAATTTAAAGCGATTCATTTTTAATAAAGTATAAACAAGTAGAATAATTCTCATTGAATTAATTACAGAACTAAACCTTCCTAGTTGAGAAGACAAAGTCTTTAAGAGACTTATTTCAAAGGTCTTTTAATTTATCTTTTTCTCAAAACGATGGATGCCAAGTATGTAGCACACATATAATTATAAAATGTTAATGAAAGAACAGTAACAATAAGCATCATGTATGTGAAAAGGACTTTCTCAAACCTTTTAATTCATAAATAGCATGTTTTGCTTCCATTTTTATAAATGTTGAGAAAAAACCCAAATGTTTAATTTGGCAATCTTTAATACTATATTATGCCATCTAACAATTGCATACAATAACAAGAAGTGTCATTAAAATGGAATTAAAGATTTACCTCTCATGCCAAACTGTCAACATGCCTCATTGTGTTTAATTATCTGCACATATGGGGCCACCTGTTTTCAGGTGGGGTTTTTCATCTTTAGAAAGTCAAAGTCATGAAGTTTTGTTTTGCCCACCACCTAGTCTAGCCTCCAACCATTCCTGCCTTGCCAGTCTCTAAGTGTCTGCTGTATCTGCTCTAGCAGTCATGGGTTCCTACAGACACTAGGTCATAATCATGCCTAATATGATATAACTATCCCTTGTACAATGGCAAATACATTATAAATTTAGAATAGGTGGCAATGTCCCTAAAGAATACTTTTTTAGTATCTGAATCTTAAATATTATTTCCACTAGTGCTATAATAATTGAAAGTTTTATTACATAATAAAGAAGTTGAGGAGAAAACCCCAAAAATATCTGTACAAACACATTCTTAACAGAATTTGGCAGAAACACTGTGTTAATTATAATCCTTGTTTCTGTGTCTGGTCAGAGGGTCTTTGCTTGTATTGTAATTACCTTCCTCTACTACCTATTTTGTATGCTCTCAACACCTTGCAATCACCTCAGCAGGTCTTATCCTGCCTGGATTAGATTGTTGTAGTTTCTCATTGATTTTAATCTCAGAAAATCTTCGCAGCAAAAGAAGCCCTAAAGGATCTCTTGCATTCTAGCCATAATCTTTCTTTTCTCCACTGTGCAGAAGAGATTCAATTTCCCCATGATAATCTGGTTGAATCACCCTCCTAACACTGTTACTCTGTTCTTAGACTGTTGGCTTAAGGGCATCAAAAGCTCAGAGTGGCCAGAGGTTCCAGTTCAACAAAATGTTTATGGTAACTCCTGGAAGGAGCACTCCCTTCTCTGAAAGCAAAACTCATAGGCCAGCAGGACATAAGATCACAGGAACAGAAGGAAAAGTATTCCTAGAGGATCAGTTGGTATCTACTCCAGTAAGGACTAAGGACAAAGCACTGTCCTTCTTCAGAGAAAGTGATCAAATTCAGTGCCATATCTGGGACTCAGTGATAGTCTCTGCTGATGGATTATCTGGCACTCAGCAGCTGTAGCCATGTTACCCTAGGTGAGTTAAAGTTCATGCACAGCTCCATCTCTGTCACCATTGTCACTTTGTTCATGAGCTTTGTTCAATGACAGATTCATTTCTGCATGTCCCATGCTACAGGATTCCTAAGAATTTCACTGAGGTAGAAGACCCTTGAATTTTGGTTAAATTTATTTCCCATTTTCCAAAGCACATATGTGTTACCAACAAGTCCAAAGTGTTCACTAACTCCTGCTCAGCTCACTTGGTCCAATCAGGATACTGTCATCAATATACTGAACCGACATGGAAGAGACAAATGATCAAGATACCTTGGAACTAAGTTATGATACAGGGTGGAGAGTTATATCCTTGAGGTAAAACTGTAAAGTTAATGACCTTGCAAATGCTTTCTGGTAGTTCTTAAGGGCAGGTACAAAGAAAAAAAATGCATTTCCTAGATCAATATCTGTATACTATGGACCAGGAGATATGTTAATCTGCTTAGTTGGGACAACATAGCTGGTACAGCAAATGCATTTGGAGCCATTACTCAGCTGAACTTTTGATAGTCAGCTGTCATTCTCAGCGATCCATCTGTCTTGTGAACTGACCAGAAGGGGGAGTACACCACCCCTGCATTTTTTAAATCCTTGATGATAACACTAACTCCTCCCTCTGCACTTCCTCCAAGTTGAGATACTGTTTTTGATCACTAGTTTCCCTGGCAGAAGCAACTCTAAAGACTTCAATTGACCCTTTCTAACCACAAAAGTATTTACTTCACAGGTCAAGGAACCAACATGAGCATTCTGCTAACTTCTGAGTATGTCTACTCCAATTACATATCTTGGGACTGAAATAACCACATGATCAGTTCAGAGAACTATTGGACGTATTGTGACTTATACCTTAACCAAAGCTTCATAAGTCACCTGAACTCCATACGTCCCTACTTTAACTCAAGGGCCACTATTTTTTTCCTGGGGTCTTTGAGAATCAGCATCAATTGAAAACAAATATCCAATGGACCCTGAGAAGTCTGATTGTTTCCTTTATTCCAGAGTACACTTATCCTTATAACAAGCTAGAGGTTTCTCTGAGGAAGGGCTGGGGAAAAGCTAGCCATAAAACTTTTAGGTATTTTATTAAGCTCCTTCTCAAGAAAACCTATTCATTTCCTCATTCAAGGAGTTTTAGGTTTGCAAATTGACTCAAGTCTGGAAATCCGCTCACAGACTGAGATTTCTTTTTCCTACAATTCAGCATAGCTTGTATTTCATTTGTTTCAGAAATTTTCTGCAGTTAAGGAAAAAATCAGTAGGCTTTTTATGTATTTCATGCATGAAAACTATGATTAGTCAGTACCAAAGGTCTATATGAGTCATAACAACATAAAAATCATTTTCTTTGTGATGACCATTGGGTTAGGCTATTATGGACATTGATTTGTCTATGCTACCCATTACAACAATTACTATCATGTTGCCTTTGGAGATTCAGTGCTACAACCTAGGCACTGCTACTTTGGAGTCCAGTTATACCCAATCAAGCAGCAGTGTCTCCAACCCTAAGGACTGACACAAATAAAACAGTGTTATTAAAGCTTTAGATTTTGTGTCTTATAGGATAGGTGAAGAACATATCTTCTGGGCCTTCCCATTGTGGAGGGTTTGATATTTTACACAGTGTACCCAGTCCAGCATTGCAATATATTCCTGACCTTAAAATCCCTTCATCAACACTAAGTAAAGTGATATCAGTCATTTCTAGTTACTGTTCAGTAAGCCATCATTGGACAAACGCTTTAGCCAATCATTCAGACAAACTTTTGACAATTTAAAAGTACATGAGCTTTCATATTAAACCTAGAATGTTCACTCAATGGGCACGCATTAATAAACTCAGCTTGAACCAGTTTTATGTTTCTATCGCCATTATCAAAGCCCTTGAAATACATTCCCATGCATATTCCCCAGACATATGCTTGAATAAATTACGAAACTCATTAAACTCTTTAGTAGTGTAGCATACCTCCTTAAGAACTATCTGCTCTCTAGGAATCTGCTTAGCCTTAAGACCGGTTATAAGTCTAGAAGCAACCATTGGTTAGCCCTGAGGAACGTCAGGATTGTCTTTCCTGACATATCCTTTGCAGAAAAGCATTGCTGGATTAGCAGACAATGAAAGATTAATTTCCTCAGTCAAATGTAGAAGAGGCAATATTTCAGGGTATGTAAGTACATCTGCTTAAGGTAAAGAGATGACTTCCTGAGGTGTCAATAAATCTAGGAGAATCTGAGGGTTCAAAGGTCTCAGCTTCAATAGGGTCTTCTTCCACACACCTATTCCAAGTTACAGGATCCCTTTCTTTACCAATTAATACCCTTTAACTGCTGACATCTTCTGAGGTGGGGACTGGAATTTCAGTGTAATTGAGCTAATATTGTGATAAGGACAACGGTTTGATTTTCCACAACTTGAGCTCTGTAGTTGATGGAGAAAAGCATCTCTTCGAGGGCACACTTAGAAACCTTTACAGCGTTTATATGCATCTAGCTCTGGTCAGTTTTAACATTGAGTTCATTGTTGTCCTTCACCATATTCTGTGATGCTAGATACTGTTAATTTTAACACGGAGCTCCTTACTTTTTTTTTTTTGTCAGTTTATCCCAGAGGTTGCTAGGAGGAACTGACCATCATAGTTACTTTTCTTAATTTTCTACAAATGCTCAAATGTTTCAAATACAGAATCACCACCTCTGCTGCCTCTCACAAGTTGGTGAGTCAAGATAATCAAATGCTTAAGTTTGTAAAATAGTTTACAGCATGGGCTTTCAGTAGCCTGAGTTTTCAGGAAAAGCTTCAGTAGCTGGAGAGGCTTAAGTAAGTGTAGGTGTTGGCAAACTGGAAAGCCTATTCCAGGTGTTTAAATATTCATCCTTTTATTTCTGTTGCTCTAGAACCATTTCAGATACCAAAATCTGCATTACTTGGAGTTTCTTGGAGGAACAGAACTTTGTATATACAAACATATATATATTTATACATATATGAGTAATGCACATATACATATATGCATATATATATATGTATAGACACACAGATACACACATTCATATATATATATTTATTAGATCTATTAGATTGATTTATTAGAATGGCTTACAGACTGTAGTTAAGCTAGTTCAGCAATGACTATCTACCAATAAAAAGTTCAAGAATCAGTAGGTTTTCAGTCCATCCAGGATTGGATATCTCAGGTGGTCTTCAGTAAACAATGGAGATTCTTAGGCTCTAATATCAATGATGGAATGGATTTGCTAGTAAGATCAAAGCAGTCCTTTATATAGCCTACAAGCAGAAGGTTGTTGGACAGATTAACAGTAGACGTTCCCACTTCAAAAGATCTGGATTAAATGTGTATCTTCCCACTCAAAATTCGGAATTAGAAGTAGATCCTCCCTTCAAGTGATTTAATTAAGAAAAAGAATCCCTTACCAGTGTGCTCACACATTTGGCTTTTGTTGAATTCTAGATGTAGTCGAGTTGACAATAAGAACAGCTATTAAAGAAATGAAGGAAATCAGAAACAAGAGTTATACAATTTTCAAAGTCAAATTAAGATGCCTTGGTGAGTTTTATGGAGTTTGGTGATGTTAGGCTGACAACTGAAGGGTTAAGCGCCCCTCTCTTTGAAGTAGGAAATAGATGGGTGGGAAGGGATTACTTCCTAAGCCTGCTTAGCTGCCTATCCTTTTACTTGGGCAGCCTGTTAATTAGAACGGCATAGTTTGGGGAGATAAAGTGGAGCTCAGCTTGCTGGCTGAAGACAAGCTTCAGACAGAGGTAAGATCAAAGAGCTTCCTGTTTTAGCTTTCCATTGCTGTGATAAAATACCTGAGTAAACAACATGAAAGAAGGAAAACTTGACTGTGGCCACATCTCTGAGAAGCAGAGGTGAGACCACACACTAAAGCAAGGAGCCCATGATACAGCAGACTGTAGAGGTCATAGAAGACAGGAAGTAGAGAAAGGACAAACAAGAGCAAAGATTGAGCATTTCCTTCAAATACAAGCTCTTTGGTGTCTTCTCCCAAGGAAGCACTGCAGATTTTCCCTTCTTCCCAATGGCACCAAGGTCTATCATCAAATATTCAAAGCATTCAACTTCTGGGAATATTCAAACTCAAACCATAATACCTCCCAAATATGGAAATAGACCCAGAATTGGCCAGTTTCAGATAGGATCTTACATAGCTGTCTAAGTCTTCCACCAAAGAATGGTTGTTTTAGCACTAGCTGTAACAAATCAAGTAAAGCAGTAGTTACCACGAGAAGTGTGCTAAAAGAGTAGGATATAACCTGCAGGGAGCAAATAGACATGTGCACATCACCTGTAACAGCTCTGCAAGTGAAACCAGGAAGTCTTCAGAAAGCCCTGCAGAGGATATCTTAATAGCTAATATCATGTGTACTGCATTCAACTCACAGACTTTCTTTTATATAATCTTTTCAGTGGTGAAAATTATATTTTGCTTAGAATACCTAAGATCTCTGATCATGTTTATGTGGGATTTAAATCTCTTTGTCTAGTACACTTTTGTATAGAGGCTCAGACAATCTTAATATTCTTTTCAGATACATGGTTTTAGACTTCTTCCTTTATTCTTTTATAATATTTACTTTATAAAACATATCATTATATATTTGGGTTTGCCTCTTTCTTTCTTTCTTTCTTTCTTTCTTTCTTTCTTTCTTCCTTTCTCTTTCTTTTCTTTCTTTCTTTCTTTCTTTCTTTCTTTTTTTCTTTCTTTCTTTCTTTCTTTCTACTTATTTTTTGGGGAATGATAATTAGAATACTTCTCCCTTTCCTTTCCTCCCTCCAAACTCTTCCAAATTGCCCCCTCACTGCCCCCACCCCTGTTCTCTCTCACAGTCTCTTGTTCTATCCCTTCTTTCTTTCTACCTGAGGAGTTGGAGGCCTCTTCTGTATATCTCTCCACCTTGGTACATCAAGGAGTGCTATCACTCTGCAGGGTTAGGCAGATCATCTCCCATGGAGGACAGACAAAGCAACCCAGTTAGGGGATCATATACCATTGAGATGCAACAGCTTCAGGGAAAGTCCCTGCTATAGTTGTTCAAGGACCCACATGAAGATGGAGGTGAGGGAATCTAGGTCCAGCCCATACATATATGCTGTTGGTTGGTGGTTCAGTTTCTTAGAGTCCATACAGTTCCAGGTTAGTTGACTCTATTGGTCTTCCTGTGTAATTTCCCCTTTAGGACCCCCAATCTGCACCCCCAATGACTCTACCTCTTGCATAAGAGTACCCATGCTCCATTGTCAGGAGCCACAATTGGACAAGCTGATAATCAGCAGGTGATCATCCTGAAATGCTTGCCTTGGATTATTATATAATCTATGACAAGTGAGTTCTCATTTAGCAAGGCTGTGAGGTACTTATTTTAGGAAAGATTCCTGCTATTAATATGCTTTTCCTATTATTATTATATAAACATATGTAACAATCACTAAGCAATAGCACAGCCCTTTGGAGCAGATCTCTGCAGATTCATGAAGATGTATTGTCTTGTAGTGATGCTATATAGACAAATAGATAACTTCTTAAGTCTTAATGATGATCCCATAAGATTTCCTAAAATTATATCAATGATTATTATGCTCTCTTACAGTGGTACTGCTATTAGGTCCCTTTCTGATAGTCAAAACTGCAATAAGAACTCTGCCAGTCTCCTGAATGTCATCAGATAATTGCTCTTAGATAGTATCCAAACTTTCTCCTGCTCAGAGCACATTCCAAGAGGTTGTAAGGCAATTAACCAAAGGTCACTAAAAGAGAATCCATGATTTATTATAGGTGCCAGGACAGATGTTAAAGTATTGCCTGGGTTTATCTATACAAAACTTCACTAATTTCTTATAGTTTTAAACCTTCAGTGAACTTGTGGAGCTAGACAGGTGATGGATGTTAAGCCAGATAATTACTCCTAATGGATATGAATGTAAACGTTCTGTGTTGTAAACTTTTACTTCAATTTATGATTTGATTTTTGGTATGAACTTGTGATTAACTTTGTAACATGTGACCATGTACTCTGAAAGATGAATAAGTGCTGAAGACAAAGAAAAAGAGAGTGGTAGAATAGTCGTAGTAGAGTAGTCGTAGATGTGGAGGTTCTTTAGGAGCCGTTCGTCCCTTCCCTTCCTTTTCCGCTGCCCCTGACTGCAAACGTAACAGAATATAATTAATAGTGGTAGGGATTGGTGCCTGTGAATGAGATGGATCTCAAGTCGGGCCGATTATTTCTTAGCCATTCTCTGAGTTTTTGCTCCGTTCTTTTTCCCTGCATTTCTCAAGGAAGGATACATTTCGGATCTAAAGTTTTGTGGGTGGGTTGCTGTTGATATTACTCCACTGGTGTTTCTGCCTGGCTACGGGAGGTGTCCTCTTCAAGTTCTATATCCAGAATGTTGTGCATTTCCACAAAGATTATCCCCATTAATTTCTGGGAGCCTCCCTCATCCAAAGTCTCTGGCATATCCTCCGGAACCCCCCATCTTTCCTCAAGCCGGCTAGCTGCAGATTTCCATTCATTCTCATGACCCTCTGACCCCCTATCCTGTCTCTCTGCACATCTGATTTGAACACACACCCCAATTTCTCTCCCTCTCCCTTCTCCCTTCCTCCATCTGCTTTCTATGACTATTTTATTCTCTCTTCTAAATGTGATTCAAGTATCCACACTTGGATCTTCCTACTTCTTTAGCTACTTTGGGTCTGTGAAATGTAGAATGGTATCCTGTACTTTATGGCTAATATCCACTTATTAAGTGAGTCCATACCATGCCTGTCCTTTTGGATCTGCATTACCTCATTCAGGTGATTTTCTCAAGTTCTATCCATTTGCCTCCAAAATTCATGATATCTTTGTTTTTAATAGCTGAATAATATTCTGTTGTGTAGATTAACCACATTTTTCTTTATCCATTCTCCAGTTGATAGACATCTAGGCTGTTTCTGGTTTCTGATTATTACAAAAAAAGTTGCTACAAACATAGTTGACGCCAGGCAGTGGTGGCGCATGCCTTTAATCCCAGCACTTGGGAGGCAGAGGCAGGCAGATTTCTGAGTTCGAGGCCAGCCTGCACTACAGAGTGAGTTCCAGGACAGCCAGAGATACACAGAGAAACCCTGTCTTGAAAAAACAAACAAACAAACAAACAAACAAAAAACATAGTTGACTAGTGTTCCTGTGGTATAGTGGGGCATCTTTTGGGTGTATGTGTAGGAGTAGTAAGTATAGCTGGGTCTTAAGTTAGATCTATTCCTAGTTTTCAGAGAAACCAACAAGTTGATTTCCAACATGGTTGTACAAGTTCACACTCCCACCAAAACATCCCCAGCAGCATGTGCTATCACTTGAGACTTTGATCTTAGCCATTCTGATGAGTGTAAGATGGAATATCAGGGTCATTTTGACTTGCATTTCCCTAATGACTAAGGGAGCTGAACATTTCTTTCAGTGCTTCTCAGCCATTCTAGATTCCACTGCTGAGAATTCACTGTTTAGCTCTGTACCCCATTTTTAAATTGGGTCATTTGGGTTGTTGGCATCTAACTTCTTGAATTCTTTATATATATTTTGGATATTAGTCCATTGTTGAATGTAAGGTTAGTGAATATCCTTTCTCAACCTGTAGGCTGTCGTTCTATCCTATTGATAGTGTCCTTTGTCTTCCTGAAGCAATTCAGTTTTATTCAGTCTCATTGATGAATTATTGATCTGAAAGGATGAACCACTGGTGTTCTGTGTAAGAAGTTTTCTGCTGTACCAATAAGTTCAAGGTTTTTCCCCACTTTCTGATCTGCTATATTTATTGCATACAGTTTTATATTGAGGGCTTTGATCCATTTGGACTTCAGTTTTGTATAGGGTGATATATATGCCTCTATTTGCATTCTTCTACATGTAGACTGTTGTGTGTAACCTTAAAAACAGATATCCTCCTTTGATTGGGACTGTGGCACATGCTGCAACCAACCCCCAACCTGGGAAAATTGAGAGCTGCTGTCCTCACTCTAGTGGCTCTTTCTCCACTTTACTTTTGTTATGTCCAGCTAGCTCTGCCAAGGCACCAGCTACCACCCTGGTTGCTTTCTTTCTCTTTCTCCTTAGCTCTTGATAAAAACACTAGGGAGCTTTATTATTTTAAAACTAGCCAGATTGCATGATTGCTGGGCAGTGAATCTCCTGCCCTAACCTATATTAGCTGGTCTATATCAGTTAGGCCTCCTTAGAGGCCCCAGTTCTAGTTATCCCAAGGTCTTATGGGGTTGTTCATGCTTCTCATTTCAATGCCTGGCTGAAAGACCTCCTCTTTTCCTGTGCCTCTTCTCTTCTTCTTGGGACCCAGAAGTTGCATCTTTGCCCTCTGCCCAGTAATTGTCTCTCATCTTCTTTATTGATACAATTAAGAATCAATCAGGGAATCAGCACCTCCCCCAGTTAGACCAGCACCATTTGTTTAAGATGCTTTCTTTTTTACTATTGTATAGTCATACATTCTTTGTCAAAAATCAAGTGTTCAGAGGTGTGTGGATTTATTTCAGGGTCTTCCATTCGATTCCATTGATCAATTTGTCTGTTCCTATATCAATACTATCCTCGTTTACAGGTTTTTTCTTTTTCTTTTCCTTTTTTCCTTTTTCACTATTGCTTTGTAGTACAGCTTGAGGTCATGAATGAAGATACATCTGGAAGTTTTTTCATTGTTATTTTATTGTTCAGGGTTGTTTTAGCTATCTAGTTTTACTTGTTTTTCTATATGAAGTTGTGAATTGTTCTTTTAACATCTATAAAGAATAGTGCTGTAATTTTGATGGAAATTGCATTGAATCTGTAAATTGCTTTTGGTAAAATGATCATTTTCACTATATTAATCTACTCATCCATGAGCATGGGAGATCTTTCCATCTTCTGCTGTCTTCCTCAGTTTCTTTCTTCAGTGACTTAAAGTTCTTGCCATATAGGTCTTTCACATGTTTGGCTAGAATTACACTAAGTTATTTTATATTGCTAGTTGCTATTGTAAAGTGTGTTGTTCCCTAATTTCTTTCTTGGCCTGTTTATCAGTTTTATAAAGGAGAGTTAGTGATTTGGAGGGTAATTTTGTATCCAGCCACTTTCCTAAAGTTTTTTTTTTTTTTAATCAGCTTTAGTATTTCTCTGTTAGAAATTTTGGGGTTGCTTATGTATACTATTACATCGTCTGCTAATAGGAATATTTTAACTCTTTCCTTACCAATTTATATACCCCCAGTCTCCTTTAGTTGTCTTATTGCTCTAGCTATAATTACAAGTCTTTACTGAATAGATAGGGAGAAAGTGGGCAGCTTTGTCTTGTTCCTCATTTTAATCGAATTGCTTTGAGTTCCTCTCCATTTAATTTGATGTTGGCTATTGGCTTGCTGTATGTTGCTTTTATTATTTTTGGGTATATGCCATGTGTTCCTATTTTCTCTAAGAATTCTAACATGAAAGCATGTTGGATTTTGTCAAAGGCTTTTTCATCATTTAAAGAGATGATCATCTGATTGTTGTCTTTCAGGTTTTTTTTTATTTGGAGGATTATATAGATGGATTTTCCTATATTGAATCATCCCTGTATCCCTGGAATAAAGATTACTCGATCCTGGTGGTTGATATTTTAGATGTGTTCCTAGATTCAGTGTGTGAATGCTTTACTGAACATTTTTACATCAAAGTTCATAAGAGAAATTAATCTGGAATTCTCTTTCCTTGTTGAGTTTTTGTGTAGTTTAGGTATCATAGTGACTGTGGCTTCATAGAATGAGATTGAGAGTGTTCCTTCTATTTGTATTTTGTGGAATAGTTTAAGGAGTATTGGTATTAGATCCTCTTTGAAAATCTGGTAGAATTCTTCACTAAAACTATCTGGTCCTTGTCAGAGGCAGCCTTGCTTATACACTGAAGGCCTAAAATCAGCAATAGGCCTAAGTTAGCCTGCTATCACAAAGTCTTGAGTCTCTGTGGAAAAACATTGAAATGGATAGCTGTAAGATATTGTAAACAGGTAGCTTTGGTGGAAATTTACCAGCCTGGATGAGAACAAGTAGTCATAGGACTTGTAGATAGTCATAGACCTTGGGTAGCCTGGTGGATAGTACCATCTTAGATAAGGACAAGTGAATCATAGGCGGAGTCATAGTGACCTGTCCCCTAACCTTCACCCAGCTGAAACTCAGTTCTGGAAGATATCTGTATTCCCCCTGAACACCTACACTCCTGTGTCATCCCCTTCCCCACATCCTATGTTTATGTGTATATAACCCCTGTTTGAAAAAGTAAAAATGGTGATTTGATCAGCCTATAGACAAGCTTTTTTCTTTGCATTCACCTGTTTCACCATTCTCTCTTTCAGGTGATCTCCCTGGACTCCTGTTTACTGCTCTGCTGGACAGAGCAGGTCCTGGGTCTTTGTTTTTGTTTTTGTTTTTATTTTGTTTTGTTCTTTTGTTATGATACTCTTAACGACTACTTATATTTGTTTAGGTGTTATGGGAAATTAAATAGTTTACCTGATCTTCATTTAACTTTGGTAAGTGGCATGTATCTGTCTTGAAAGCCATCCAGTTTGTTAAGATTTTCCAATTTTTGTGGAGTACAGGTGTTTGAAGTAAGACCTAAAGATTCTTTAAACTTACCCATTTATGGTTTCCCTTTCATTTCTGATTTTGTTTATTTGAATATTGTCTGTCTGTCTTTGGGTTAGTTTGGCTTAGGATTTGTCTATTTTGTTGAAGTTTTTAAAGAACGAGCACTTGGTTTCCTTGATTCTTTGTATCGTTTTCTTAGTACAGAGCTAAACAAAGAATTCTCAACTGAGAAATACCAAATGTCTGAATTGCAGCTAAAAAAATGTACAACACCCTTAGCCATTAGGGAAATGCAAATCGAAGCAACCCTGAGATTCCACCTCACACCAGTCAGAATGGCTAAGATCAAAAACTCAGGTGGCAGCAGATGCTAGCAATGATGTGGAGAAAGAAGAACACTCCTCCATTGTTGGTGGGATTGCAAACAGATTCAATCACTCTCAATATCATTCTGGCAGTTCCTCAGAAAATTGAACATAGTATTATCTGAAGACCCAGCTATACCACTCCTTGACATATACCCCAAAGATGCTCCAACATATAACAAGGACAGCTTCACTATGTTCACAGCTGCCTTATTTATAATAGCCAGAAGCCGGGAAAAAAAAAAACAGATGTCCTTTAACAGAAGAATCGATACAGAAAATGTGGTACATTTACACAATGTAGTACTACTTAGCTATTAAAAACAATGAATTATGAAATTCTTAGGCAAATGGATGGAACTGGAAAATATCATCCCCAGTGAGGTAATCCAATCAGAAAAGAACACACATGGTATGTACTCACTAATATGTGGATATTACCCTAAAAGCCCAGAGTACCCAAGATAAAACTCAGAGAACATGTGAAGCTCATGAAGAATGAAGACCAAAGTGTGAGTGCTTCAGTCCTTCTTAGAAGGAGTAACAAAATCCTCAAGGGAGCAAATATGAAGACAAATTGTACAACAGAAACTGAAGGAGGGGCTGTCCTGAGATTGCTCCACCTGGGTATCCATTCCATGTGCAGTCACCAAAGGCAAAAGCTATTGTGGATGCCAGGAAGTGCATGCTGACAGGAGCCTGATATAGCTATCTCATTAGAGGTCTTCCACAGCCTGATAGATACAGAGGTGGATGCTCACAGCTAACCATTGAACTGATCATGGGGTTCCCAATGAAGAAGTTAGAGAGAAGACTGAAGGAGATGAAGGGGTTTGTCGCACCATGGGAAGAGCCAACCAACCAGAGCTTCCAGGGTCTAAACCACCAGCCTGGGAACACATAGGGAGAGACCCATGGCTCCAGCTGTATATGGATGGGAGGATGGCCTTGTTGGGCATAGGAGGGAGGGGAGGTCCTTGGTCATATGAAGGCTGGATGCCCCAATGTGGGGGAATTTGAGGGCATGAAAGTGGGAGTAGGTAGGTGGGAGAGCACACCCTCACAGAACAGGAGGAGGGGGATGGGATAGCGGGGTTTCTGGCGGTGAATGGGGAAAAGGGATAACATCTGAAATATAAATAAATAAAATATCCAAAAAAAGAATTATTTTAGTTGCTTTTAAGGATAAGCTTGGAAATAGTCTCATAAAGCAAAATAAAAAAAATAGTCTCATAGAAGAAAAGTTAATTGAAGTTAAATACATAGTCAAGAATCAAGTTATATAAAGAGAAAGTATATATATATATATATATATATATATATATATATATATATGAGAATTTCAGTATGCATAGATGAATACATAAATCTAGATGTTGATCCACTATTAAAAATTAATAATGTAAGATAAGGTAGATAATAGTGAAGGAATACTGTCTCAATGGATCATTATAATTGCTTAGATTGCTTTGAATTGTTTTAATTATCAAAATGCATGTGGTTATAAGTTTTGTTATTATGAAATTAAATATTCTCTAGTACAGAGGTCAAAACAGGGTAGGCCTGAAAAAAAAGGAGGCTGGAAATTTAAATTATTAGGGTTACTGGACAAAGGACATGCTATTATGGGAAAGAACCTTTGTATTTGTGTTAATAGGAAAGAAGAAAAGGCTTTGGACCCCTTCTGGAGTGATGTGGATCAGATATGACAGGGGAAGACTGCATGAAGATCTTGGTTACAGAAAAGAAAAAGTTGAGAAAAATCAAACAGAACAAGTAACTTGATTTGCTGATTCCTCCACATGAGAATAGCTCTGTAGTTCACTTAGACATAAAAATGTGCCTGGCAAAAGTTCAGCTAAAATTGGACAATAAATCTTGTTGGGTGTAGAATCCTTAAGATTCATCATGGTATCCCTTACATAACATAAATGAAGATTTATTACAATTGGTTATTGATCAAATTAACTCACAAAAGGATAGTTATCTTTCTCCTGATCAAACAAGGAGCAGAAAGAAATTCATTCTTAAATCATCTGTACACCTTGTATAACCCATATAAATATTTTAATAGTACTAAAATTTTGGTTTTAAGATTTATATATTGTTATCTGTGCCCCAGAACTAAGGCTATTGCACAACCCTCAATACCCAAATCCTGCCTGGAGAGAGCTGGTCTCTAAAAAGTTCTGTCACTCCTAAGCTCACAGGTGAGACTACCACTGTTGCTCCAATAACTGGCCAAAGAGGGACCCTCCATGCGTGAACAAGGCACAGGAACTGTGGAGCAGCTAGGGACAGGAGTCTTCTGATTTCCATCAGCACCCCAGAACTAACCCTATGACACAGCTCTCCACATCCAAATCCTGCCCAGAAAGAACTGGTCTTCCAGGAGTCCTGACAAACCTAAGATCACTGCTCTCTGCACCCCATTACTGCTCTGAGAGAGCTGGTCTCCTAGGAGTGCTGACACATCTAAGATCAAAAGCTCACAGGCTCACAGGAAAGACAAGTTCCAACTAAGAGACAGCAAGACCAACTAACACCAAAAATAACCAGGTAGTGAGAGGCAAGAGCAAGAACCTAAGCAACAGAAACCAAGGCTACTTGGCATCATCACAACCCAGTTCTCCCACCACAGCAAGTCCTGGATAACCCAACACAGCTGAAAAGCAAGACTCTGATTTAAAATAACATCTCATGATGATGATAGAGGATTTTAAGGACATAAATAACTTCCTTAAAGAAATAGAGGAGAACACAGGTAAACATGTAGAAGCACTTAAAAATGAAACACAAAAATCTCCTAAAGAATTACAAGAAAACACTATCAAACACATGAAGGAATTGAACAAAACCATCCAGGATCTAAAAATGGAAATAGAAACAATAAATAAATCACCAAAGGAGTCAACTCTGGAGATAGAAAACCTAGAAAAGAGATCAGTGGTCATAGGTTCAAACATCACCAACAGAATAAAAGAGACAGAAAAAAGAATCTCAGATGTAGAAGATACCATAGAAAACATTGACACAACAGCCAAAGAAAATGCAAAATGCAAAAAGCTCCTAATCTAAAACATCCAGGAAATCCAGGGCACAGTGAGAAGACCACACTTAAGGATGATAGGTATAGAAGAGAGTGAAAAATCCCAAGTTAAAGGGCCAATAAATATCTTCAACAAAATTAAAGAAAAAATTTGTCCAACCTAAAGACAGAGATCCCATGAACATATAGTTTGGACCAGAAACAAAATTCCTCTCATTATATAATAACCAAAATACAAAGTAAAAAAAAAAACAAAGAAAGAATATTAAAAGTGGTAAGGGAAAAAGGTCAAGTAACATATAAAGGCAGACCTATCAGAACTATACCAGACTTCCCAACAGAGACTCTGAAGGCCAGAGGATCCTGGGCAAATGCCATGCAAACAGTAAGAGAACAAAAATATCAGCACAGGTTACTATACTGAGCAAAATTTCCAATTACATTAGATGGAGCAAACAAGATACGTCATGACAAAACCAAATTTACACATCATCTTTTCACAAATCCAGACCTACAAAAGGATAATAGATGGAAAACTCCAACAAAAAGAGGGAAACTACACCCTAGAAAAAGCAAAAAAATAATCTTCTCTCAACAAACCCAAAAGAAGATAGCCACACAAACATAATTCTACCTCTAACAACAAAAATAACAAGAAGCAACATTAACTATTCCTTAATACCTCTTAACATCAATGGACTCAGTTCTCTAATAGAAAGACATAAACTAACAGAATGGATATGTAAACAGGATACGACATTTTGCTGCATAAAGGAAATGCACCTCAGTGTCAAAGACAGACACTACCTCAGAGTAACAGGCTGGAAACAAATTTTTCCAAGCAAATGGTTCCAAGAAACAAGATGGAGTAGTCATTCTAATATCCAAATAAAATTGACTTTCAAATAAAAGTTATCAAAAAAGATAAGGAAGGATACTTCATACTGATCAATATAAAAATCTACCAAGATGAATTATCAATTCTGAACATCTATGCTCCAAATGCAAGGTCACCCACATTCATAAAAGAAATTTTAATAAAGCTCAAAGTATACATTGTACTTCACATGATAATAATGGGAGACTTCAACACCCCACTCTTAGCAATGGACAGATCATGGAAACTGAAACTAAATAGATACACAGTAAAACTAACAAAAGTTATGGACCAAATGTATTTAACAGATATCTATAGAACATTTCATCCTAAGACAAAAGTATATATCTTCTTCTCAGCACCTCACGGTACATTTCCAAAACTGATCTAATAATGGGGACCAAAACAGGCTTCAACAGACACAAGAAGCTTTCAAGATAATCCTATGCATCCTATTAGATCACCATGGACTAAGGTTGGTCTTCAATAACAACAACAACAACAAAAATACCCAAGCAAGCAAGCAAGCAAACAAACAAATAACAACAACAGCAACAACAACAACAAAAAACACAGAAAGCCCACATACTCATGGAAGCTGAAAAACCCTATATTCAATGATAAATTGGTCAAGAAAAAAATAAGGAAAGAAATTAAAGACTTTTTAGAATTTAATAAAAATGAAGGGACAACATTCCCAAACCTATGGGTCACGATTAAAGCTGTGCTAAGAGGAAAACTCATAGCTCTGAGTGTCTCCAAAAAGAAACTGGAGAGATCATGCACTAGCAGCTTGAAAGTACATTTGAAAGCTCCAGAACAAAAAGAAGGAGATACACTCAAGAGTAGTAGACAGCGGGAAATAAATTCAGGGCTGAAATCAACCAAGTAGTGCAGGAACTTAGAGCTGGCAGTCAGGTGACACTGTCTTTTCTAATACCTCCCACTACAATACAGAATTTACATATTGATACAGATTTAAGGTTTTCATTAGCATAAGTTTTTCTGTTATACAAAAATTTGAAATTAATATTCTTACTCTGAGCCATTGTATCTATACAACTCATTGAAATATAAAAGGATTAGACACTTTTTTTAATAGCTGCTATTACAAACCGTTAAGATGGTGAGATATTGCAAGTAAGGACCAGATAGTAAACTCATTGTTATATTAGATTCTGTTTTAATTTTAATAGTGTTTCCAATATTATTCAAATAGAAATAGCTAAGTTAATCAAGGTTTAACAATTCAGATACTCTATTTACGTAGCCTTCAAAAACATGAAAAATCCAAAGAATATGAAATTTAAAGTCATTTCATTATTAATAGAAAATTTGACCAGAAGACATATCTGCTTCTGATAGTACTCCCAGTCACACTTCAGAGAAGATATTGAGCATCATTACCTCCAGTTGGAGTCACTTCAATTATGGCAAGCTTGCCACTGGGTAAGAAATACCCTAATTCATTCTGCAGACAAATGCTGTCCAAAATAGGACAAATTAGATGCAGGATAGTTAATTGCTAATCTCTGCCAAAACTGTGTAAGCTAGTCCTTCATAACTTCTGCTTCACTTAAGGTTTGTCAGATGATGCTGGATCAGAAGGCTGAAGATAGATGCTCCACCATTTTGAGAATAGTATACTGTCCAGATAGTCAGCTGTCTCTATAAATTGGTTAAGTTATAGAACCTGTGTTTTTGTCCTTCATATGTATTCAGATAATATTTAATTCATTCTCAGATCTGTGATGGGGGTGAAGACTAGTTACAGACACATAATCAAACTTAAGTAGCTGTGGACTCATGTTCCAGAGGGCTTTCCATGAAGATCTCTGGCCCGGCTGGGTGTGGGGGTCCAGGCCAATGGGATAGAGTGCAAGCACTGAAGGGGAATTGCCTCCACTGCCTCTGCTGCTGCCTCTACCCGTGTCTTCACCATTGCCTCTCAGTTGCTGCTAGGTGCTGCACCTGTCTCTCTGCACTGAGCCGGTCTGGGCTAGCTAGCAAGGAGGGGAGGGTCCTGAAAGCGCTTTGGAAGAGCAAATCTCTTCCCCAGTGTTACAGCTCTTGTGACAGAAACTCTTGGACAATGAGATGATTCTCACACACCTTTATGTCTCCTGAATAGGGCTCTTATATACAGTTTTGGGGTGGCTTAGGGTCTGGCAGCAGATAACCCCTATTGGCATGGTCTGAGAGCTTGGAGATAACCTCATCTACATGTGAGAGATCCCAAAGCACTATTCCTACATGACTGATGGCCATAGACATCTCTGTGGGAGGAGATATGGCAAGCAGAAGCTACGTGAAAGGAACTAGGGGCCCAGGAGCAAAGCTGAACACTTTCTGAACCATTAGAGTCTGGGGTTCGAGGCCTGTGCTCGACCAGGTGCCCAGCTGCCTCTCACAGCGCATCGCCCCACAAGTTGCTTAACACTTAGGAAAATGATCTAGATTAGAAAAGATGATATTTGGATGGTAATACAAGTTAAAATCAAAACATAATTCAGATATAGAATAATAGACTCTAAGTAAAGTTAGTTAAAATGTATCAAAATTGATGAAATTTATAGACTGTACATTATTAAAATATTTCATATCTTATAGTTTACATAACTTGATAACTATGTTCATTGTATGAGAGAATGGACTAAAAGGGTGAAATTTGTGGATTGGTTCTAATGTTATTTGTGTTAATTTGGTTCCCCAAATTACATGATAACCCACATGTCTGCATGTAAGACACTGAGGGTCCCTGTTCCCAGTTGGCTTTGATTGGTAAATAATGTTTCTGGTGGCCAGTTGCTGGGCAGGGCAACAGAGATGAGACTTTTAGGTTCCTGGGCAAGGAACACATGAGTGAAAGGAGATTGCCATTGCAGGGGAAGGAATAAGATGCAGGCGTGAGAGTGATAGAAGAAAGAATACAAGCCATGTAAGAGCTGGAAAAGCATGTCATCAGGTGCCCAGTTGGGTCTAGGATAAGCAAGATGGAATATAGATTTCAGTAAGTAATAACTCAGGAGTACTGAAAGGGAGGCATTAACAATATGGAAGTTTGTGAGTAGCCCAGCCACTGCTCTGTTTAAGACATATTAAAAAAGGAAGGCTGTGTGTGTGAGAGCATGCATGTGTGTGTGTGTGTGTGTGTGTGTGTGTGTGTGTATCTTGCATTCAAAAATTCAGGGCATAGGGACAACTAGTGAGAAACTCTTGCTGCCACCGACAGGTGATCAGAGCAGATTAATCTACTACAGCTACAGAATTTTCAGGTGTACTTTTAAATTGCTAATTTGTGAACCTTCTAATTTCTTTATGGAGGCTCTTAGTGCAATGAACTTTCCCCTTAGCACTGTTTTCTTTGTGTCCCATGAATTTGGATATGTTGTGCCTTCATTTTCATGGAACTGTAGAAAGTCTTTAATTTCTTCCCTGACTCAGACATCATTGAGTAGAGAGTTGTTCATTTTTCATGAGTTTGTAGGCTTTCTGGTGTTTCTATTGTTGATTTTCAGCATAAATCCCTGGTGGTCCGATAAGATACAAGGTGTTATTTCAATTTTCTTAAATCTGTTGAGGCTTGCTGTGTGATTATGTATGGACAAATTTGGAGAAGGATCCATTTGGTGCTGAGAAAAATGTATATTCTATTGTTTTTGAGTGAAATATTCTGTAAATGTTTGTTGGGTCCATTCGATTCATAAAGCTGATTAGTTTCAAAATTTATTTGTTTAGCTCTTGTCTGGATGATCTGTCATTGGTGAGAGTGGGGTGTTAAAGTCTCACAATATTAATGTGTATGGTTCATTTGTGACTTAAGCTTTAGCAGTGTTTCTTTTAAAAATGTGGATGTCATTCTGTCTTAGGGGTTTTTACTGTTGTGAATAGACACCATGAAAAAGGCAACTCGTATAAGAACAACATTTAATTGGGGCTGGCTTACAGGTTCACCTGGCTCTGTTCATTATCACCAAGATGGGAACATGGCTGCATCCAGGCAAGCATGGTGCAGGAGAAGCTGAGAGTTCTATATTTTCATCTGAAGGCTGCTAATAGAATACTGACTTCCAGGCAGCTAGGGTGACAGTCTTAAGCCCACACTCACAGTGACATTCCTACTCCAACAAGGCCACACCTCCTAGTAGTGCCACTCCTTGAGCCTACAAATCACTTTCCACTCCCTGACTCCCATAAGTTTGTTCAAACACATGAGTATATGGAGGTGCATATCTAACTATAGCATAATAAATAGTACATTTAGTCCAACTTCCAAAGTCCCCATGATCTATAGCAGTCTCGACAATGTTAAATGTCCAAAGTTCAAGGACTTTTCTGAGATGCATCCAGTCATTTGTCTGTAGTCCCCAAAACAAGACAGGAAACCAGCTGGAAAATCTCCAAACTCTGAATCTCTGTTTCTGATGTCAAAGTGGTCTTCAGATCTACAACTCCTTTTTCATCTTTGTTTACTACAACAAACTTCTTTAACTTGGGCTGGTTCTAGAACCTGTTAGCAGATTTCCCCAGCAGATATCATATGGCTCTGGCATCTCGAAAATCTTGGGGTCTTCAAGGCAACTTCAATGTTGCAGCATCTTGTTTCAATGTCTGGGATTCACAAATGATCTTATGGGCTCCACCTAATGGCTTGCTTCACTTATCTAGCTCTACCCTCTGTAGCACTCTAAGCTAAGTTTGATACACTTTACTGCTGCTGCTGTTCTTAGTTATTGACAACTCCTGCACTGCCTGCAGTACTGAGCTCAGGCGTAGGCCTGGGAGATTAAAGAAAGATTCAGACTCAAGTCATCCATTGTGAGAGAATGCCAATGCCTTTACTGGGCAGGTTCAACATATACACCAAGCCAGAAAAGGAAAAATACAAACTCAGGAAAAAACAGGAACTCAACTGGGGGGGCAATAGGATGCCAAGTGTAAATTCCCTTCCTGGGGCACCATGCCTTAGTCAGGATGTTTTGATCCTAGAGGAACCGCAGAATGTTACTTAGTAGACAGCAGCATACGGAAAGGCTCAGTCAGGGCATAGCAGCCCTTCGGAGTCCTACAGGCCCCCTGGTTTTATTTTATAGGCGAATAGCGTCTGTCTTAGGTCACCTTCCGTCAATACCAATTACCCGTCATTGGAAATCCCTGCCAGCCTCAGGGCCCCTGTCTTAGGTAGGTAAGGACTGCAAAGGAGTTGCCCGTCATTGACTAACTATTCTCAGTAAAGGCTGAGCCAAACCTGGGCAGAAGGGTTCTCTCATGCCAGCAACATGAGCACCTGCTTAGTAACTGCCTGGGACTGGATCTGCTGTCTGTGAAAGTGGCAAAGAAATATCAATCCTGCTGTGGCTACCCCAAAGGTTAGGACTCCCAGAGACAAGGGCCTCTAGCCCATCTTTTAAGGAGCCTTCCGGCCAGTTTGAGTCCTGCGAGAAACTTCTCTCCATAGAGAGGCTGCACACAATTAATATTAATAGTAACACAAAAAAATTTGTTGGTGGTGATCATCCCATGGTACTGGCATCTCCAATATACTGGAGTTTTCTGCTGCAACTAGGCTTCACTAATAGCCTCTCATTATAGTCCCTCTTCATGGTGCATAGCCTCAAATCCTTTGCATGACCCCTTCACTCCTGGGTCTTCATCTGCAACTGAGGCTGCACCTTCACCAATGGCCACTCATGGCCTCTATAGTGCCAAGCCTCTGGTGCTCTACATGACTACTTCATGCCTTTAAAAGCAGTACCACCTGGGTGACTTTTACACATTATGAAATACAGCTGCAACATGAGGTGTAACCTTGGCTTCTTTGTGCTCACAGAAAACACTTCCTAGAAGATTTCAGTGATGCTGGTCTCTTCTTAATCATTGCTAATTCCTTAGCTCCAGCTAATCAGCATCAATTGTCTCAGTAGTCTCCTCTTGTCTTTAAAGCCAGAGCCAAATGATCAAAGCTGCTGAGTTCTGCTGCTTCCAGGGGTTGGAACTTGGCCCCCTTCTTCTATTATATTATCACCAGCTTTCTGTTTTCCAACTCCTTCACTGCCTAAGCTTAGCTGTCCTGGAACTTGCTCTGTAGACTGACTTTGAACTTCGAGATCTGCATGCCTGTCTCATGGAATTAAAGGTGTGTACCACCACTCCTGGACTTAAACTTTTATACACCTAGCACTTGATCTGTCCAGGGCTGGCCTTGAATTCAGAGATCTGCCTGGCTTTATCTCCTGTGATTAAAGATATGTACTACCATGCCTGGATCTAAATTTAGCTGCGCAGGATTTTGGCACAAAATTCCCCTCTCTTAATCTGTTATCTCCTAAAACACAGGATTTAACTCTATTTCACTTCCTGGTACCTTTATAAAACTCTAACCATATATTTTATATTTTTCCTTTCTAAGCTTGCTACCTTTGTTTAAAATGCTCTTCATGAGACTTAAGAAGAGAACATAGTCTCTGTTAGGCTTCTTTGAGACTTCCTTTACCAGTGAAATTAATATAAATCTCTTTATCTTAACATGAGGTAGACTCCTCAGACAAGGGCAAAAAGCAATCACAGTCTTCACCAAAATACCACAAGAATAGTCTCTTAGCCATGTGTTAAATCTCTTCTCCACTACAACCTCTAGAACTAGGCTTCCACAGTTTAAGTCATTCTCAGCAACAAAGTCTTCCATATTCCTACTAGGATGGCCCATAAAACACCACTTAAACCATTCCATGGCTTTCCAAATTCAAAGTGCCAAAATCCACATTATTTGAAACAAAAGCACGGTGGCCAGGCCTATCACAGCAATACCCCAGTCCCTGCTACCAACTTTTGTCTTAGTTAGGGTTTAAGGCTGTGAAGAGAAACCATGACAAAGGCAACTCTTATAAGGACAACGTTTAATTGAGGCTAGCTTACAGGTTCAGAGATTCAATCAATTATCACCAAGGTGGAGACATGGCAGGCATGGTGCAGGAGAAGCTGAGAATTCTACTTCTTCATTTGAAGGCTGCTCATAGAATACCAACTTCCTGGCAGATAGGGTGAGAGTCTTAAGCCCATGCTCACAGTGCCACACCTGCTCCAACAAGGCCACACCTCCTAGTAGTGCCACTCCTTGGGCCAAGCATATATAAACCATCACACCTTGTGTTTTTGGCATAGGTAATCACAACCGAGATATTATCTTGGTAGATTTTTCCTTTAATGCATAAGAAGTATCCTTCCATGTCTTTTTTGTTGTTGTTGCATTTTGAGTCAATCTATTTTATTAGATATTAGAATTGCTACTCCATCTTGTGTGTTGGGCCTGTTTGATTAAGAACTGCATCATATAATATATGGAGATTTTGCTGTTCTCCATGGTGGCTATTTACACCACAGCTTTACTGAAAACATCCATATTGCCAGGTTTCAGGGTGTGTTGAAGTAGATCACCCTTTTATTCCTACTAACAAGGTAGTATGTGACATTAATAGCAGAAGTCTACAGACATACTTCATCATGGTCTTCTGAGTCATATTGTAAAGATGTTATAATGGATTCATGGATGCACATTTACACACACACACACACTCACACACACACACACACACACCTGAGAACATCTGTGGGAGGTTTGTTCTCTCTACCATGTGTGTCTCAAGGAAGGAACTCAGGTTTCTATGCTTGGAAGCAAGTCCGTTTACCTGCTGATCCATCTCATCAGCTGATCAACTCAACCAGGGTATTTCTTAAGCTCTTTATCTGTATATATGTTCCCTGTTTTGTGTCTCTGTGTTTGTGTGTGTCTGTGTGTGCTTTATTGATATTGTACATGTTCTTTCCACTCCAAGAATAATGTTCACATTAATGAAAATACACAACAAATGGAATCCATGAAGGGATCTGTAGGGAGGCTAGAAGTTAGAGTGATTTAAGAGCCTCTCTTTTGTTGTAGGTACACTTCAGATGTAATTGTGTTCTTCACTTCCACCACTCTCTGTAGTCCCTAGGGCTAGGATTGAACCTAGGCATTGTGCATTGTAGACAAATACTCTTCCACTGAGTTACATATCAGTTCTGAAACCCAATTCAGCTTCTACAACAAAGACTGAGCAAGCTAGATAAAGACACTCAGCTTGCAATTTGGCCATCTCAAAACTGGTTCTTGAGAATGGCTGCCAGAATCCTTTCGAAAGGAAATGTTTACTTATCTGGCAAAGAAAAGAAAGCACCTTTTTATCTGATAAGGGCTGACATGAAACTATTGCCTCATGCCACATGTGCCAGTAGATAAAGCTAGGTTAAGCTTCCCATTTGTAGCATTTATCAAACAAACTACACACTAGATGAGGACCCACCAGTGAGTAAGGCATAGCCAGACCCAGGATCCTTCTAGGTACTAAGATGTACAAGGAGAACCACTCCATATAGTTGTAAATTGGCAGTATTGTCTAAACCTAGTCTCACTTAGTTTCAAGTGTGTCTACCGATGGCCCATTTTGTGTTAGGGCCAGCTCATAAAGATAGCATGACCTATACGTCACATCATCTGAAAGAAACACTTCCTCAATATACTATAAGATCTGCCATGGCAAAAATGCTGGAGCTTCAGCTATGTCTCCTGTGTTTCAAGCCTTCACAGACATGTGCCTCATCAAAACCATGTGGCCACACCTGAAAGTTCTATTTACTGTGACTGCTCTTGAGCTTCCTCCCAACAGTGCTTAGATTAAGATACTTTAATTGTTATCAAGAGGAATTCATTATCCCACCCCAGCCTCAAGGAGGATAAGCTCAATTCTGTATTTTATCAGGTGTGCCTAATCTACTTTGTCATCCTAAATCAGAGGTGAGAGACTTGCTCCAAAGTTGAAGATATGTGAATCTGTGCAATGATCCTGAACCCACAAAGAGCAGTGGGAAACCAGAAACCTGTATAGATACTTAGCAACTGAAGATAATTAGCATGCCAACCTCATGCTCCTGTACATACAAATTGAGATTTCTCCATTTAATTGGAGGTGTTCCAGTCCAACTAATAAAATGGAAGGACACAATCCAACTGCAGAGGGTGAGGTGATGGCTCCTAGGTTACAAGCACTTGCTGCCATCACAGAGGATCCACATGGTTCTTACCAATCTACTATGAAATGAAATCTTATTACCTTATCTGGTCTTTGGGGGACCTGCCTTCAGGTGGGGACACAGACATATAGTAAGAAAAACACTCATTCACATAAAATAATAATAATAAGTCCAAACAATAACAACAAAAGCATAACAAATGCATGGTCAAGGCTAACAGCATTTATAAAACCAACATCACAATAATTTGGAAGGTTATTATCTTTGTTGTGTGCTTGTCATTGGTGCTGTATTTCAGGGAAAATGGCTCTGGGTTTGTTAATTTCTTTTATACTTTATGTTTTTATTTTCTGAGAGGATGTAGACTATCAAAAGTGTATCTCAATATTTTTTTCACAGGGTCAAAAATGAATGTGTGTTAAAGAGTACTGTATTTTAGGGGTAGCAAAATTCATGACAACATGGATATCATATGATAATGATTACATCATAAAGTGTGTATCTATGGAGTAAGCCACATTACCATATATAAGATACCATTACTCTGTGTAGCCCTGACTGTCTAGACATTCCTGACATTCATTATGTAGCCCAGGCTGTCTTCCTGTGAATTCTGGGATTGCAGGAGTGGAACAGCATACTTGAAAAAGAAGATAGTCTTAAGAGTGAAGAGTTAGAAATAATTTGTTTTAATTCATAAAAATAGTCTTTAAAATGCATCTTTAAAAGGGCAGTTAATATAGTGTGAGTAGTCCTAGCAAATATGAAAAACAATAGCAAGAACATATAACATGTAGACATCTTCGGTTGGCACAGGTCTGGAACCCTGAGACTACAGGTGCTTGGCCACACTCCCAGAACCCAGAGCCCTGACATGCGGTCTCATCTCCATTTAACCTATATCATCAGTCATGTAAGACACATGTAGAGAGCGTGACTAACAGGCCTTTGCCTAGAGAGATTTACATATTAATAACGCTGGGGGGGCCTAGATAATTAAGTCATTCCTCCCTATTTCCTCCTCCTTCCCACCCTCTATATAAGCCAGCTCTCCCCTGGCTCTTGGGGGTGCACACACATTCAGTCCCAACTTTTACAGCATGGACAATAAAATTTTCATCTCTTGGATTCCATGTTTCTTCTGGGCCTGGGACTATGTCGTGTATGTGGGAACCTCTGCCATGGGAAAAGCCTCCAGGACAGGTGTGCCGCAGCCAGGTGCCGCCTCCGCAGCTGTTGCCCCATGAGTTGCTATTGCACGGACCTGAGCTGCTGCCTGCACTCGAGTTTTTTCCCACAGCTGACAAACCAACGTGGAATTCGGACATCCACGGACTTCAAGAACCCAAGTCTGTTACAGGTGAACACTCCCCACTCCCCTCAAGTCTTGTCACCAGGGCTGCCAGTCTCTTGGTGTGCAAGCTGCCAGCTGAGCAGCTGTGCTTGTGCATCCCAGACTCTATTTTGCTCAGCCTCCCCTACCCAGTGGTACCTAGAGGCTCAAAATAGAGACATCGGCCTCTGGGTCCACCTTGTGAGCTCTGCTCCTCCTTGTGGCACAAAGCTGAGTGAGGATTCCCCCCACCAGACTTAGCTCCATGCATCCATTCAGTGCCATGTGGAACCTACTCAGCTAAACCTGTATGCTTCTGTCTCTCTCTGGCATCTGGAAAGAACAGAAGATTCACAGAGACACTACTCAACACAACAGAGAACTCCACACCCACGCATGAACCTGAGGCACTCGGGCCATCATTTCCCTCCCCACCCCCACACTAGTGGTGGACAACACATGCAGAGCCAGCTCCAGGAGCACCCCTCTGTTGGTGCCTGTGGCAAAACATGAGTAACGTCTCTCTCTGTCCACTCCCCCTTCTCTCTTCCTCTCTCAAATTCCTGGCTAACGTCTTTTCTCTAATTGTTAACTACAGTCTAACTTTTACCTAATTCAAAAAGACTAAGTCTCTCTCTCTCCACGTGTTCTCAAGCTCAAGGACAAGACTCTTTAATCTCTACTCTTTACCTCTTCTTTAAGAATCACTTTCCCACTCTGCCTGCCAGTGTAGGCTTTTCCACTTTCCCTCCATCATGAACAAGTTAGTTCAGGTGCTTGCCTAAAGCAGTGCCTATAAATTTTCCTTTCCTTTGAGGGGGGGGGGGGGGTTGAGATAGTTTTTTTTTTTTCAAGAAAAAAGAATGGGAAGCACAGGGTTCTCTCGGCTGATACACCACATGGCAGAGCAAGACCCTTACCCCCACTGCTTCTCAATCCAAAATTTTCCTGCTTTTATTTAAATGTTTCCTTTTTTCCCTAGCAGTAACTTCTAAAACAACAATGTTCATGATTTTCAACCAAAATCTTTTTCGTCTTTCGTTTTCATATTTCCTTTTCTGCTAATACTCATGATATATGTCCAACATTTTCTTCAACTTTTAAGACTTCTTCAAGGTTCAAAAGTCATCTAAATCTACTTCCACAGGTTAAATCAACATGCTGATCACCATCTTTCAGCTCTTAATTAACAACTAATTTCCTTTCACAGACAAACTGTTGCTGCCTATCCCAGGTACATAATTAACATGAAGTTTTTCTCCTTCAGCCATCCAAAACCAGACTCAGAGATACCTTCCAAGACTAAAATTTTCTCAAACATCTTTGCCTTTCTAGGATCTTAACAACAGACTATGATGTACATGCTCCCAAGTAATTTAATGCTCAATACCCAGGCTTTCCAGGCATCTCCCCTCCAGAGATGCTGCTTCCCTGTGATTATATAGATCTAGCAGAGACAACGCCATCTTCTGGAACCTGCCTGAGATGGCAAGCTGCCTTCTCCCCAGTCATCTCATTGGACTGCAGACTCCAGAGACATGCTGAGATCCAGAGACAGTGCCACCTCCTGGAACCTGCCAAGCTGCCTTCTCCCAGCCATCTCATCTGACTGAAGACCCAGAGATGCTCTCTAAGACACAGAAACACACGCTGAGATGGAAGACATATCAAGACCTTCCAGCCGCAGATGAACTCTTTTGCCAAAGTTACATAGCTAAAGTAACATGTTAGTGAGGAAAACATAATGTCTATTTAGATTAATCAGCTGTCATTACCCTCAAACTGTACAATGTGCATTTAATTGATTCAATGATTCCTTGCTTTCTCAATCCAACCCTCAATTCCCATTACCATTGGCTTAATTATGCTACAACCCCTGGCCTGCATAGTGTTTTGTTTTGACTTCCTCATCCAAAATTTTCACTACAGATGGCACGTCTCCTAAAAGAGAGAGAATTGTGTGGAGGCTAGCTATGAGATAAAGTTGGGTGCCTGGTCAAATGAGCTTTAGAACCCCAGAACTCCAGAGATACTCGCTGGGATGGAAAGTGTTCAAGCTCTTCCTAGGCCTCTGACTCTCTCAGCTTCAGCAGCCCCCCCACAGCCCCTCCCACAGATAGGCCCATGGTCATTGGTCACATAGGAGTAACACCCCCACATGTGGCCTACATATATCTTCAATAACCTGCACCTTCAGAGTTGCCCCTTCTTTTATGAAAGAGAAGAGAGTGGGATGTCGGGCTGTAGACATCTTGGGTTGGCATGGGCCTGGAACCCTGAGATTACAGGTGTTTGGCCATGCCCCTAGAACCCAGGGCCCTGACATGCGGTCTCATCTCCATTTAACCTATAACATCAGTACGTAAGACACAGGTAGAGGGTGTGACTAACAGGCCTCTGCCTAGAGAGATTTACATATTAATAAGGCCAGGGGGCCTAGATAATTAAGCTATTCCTCCCTATTCCCTCCTCCTTCCTACCCTCTATATAAGCCAGCTCTCCTCTGGCTCTTGGGGGCACACACACATTCAGACCCAACTTTTACAGCATGGACAATAAAACTTTCATCTCGGATTCCATGTGTCTTCTGGGCCTGGGACTTTCTCATGTATATGGGAACCTCTGCCATGGGAACAGCCTCCAAGACAGATGTGGCTCCACTGAGGGCTGCCTTCGCTGCTGCTGCCCACCCTCTCAGGCCCTGCTGCTGCGGTCCGCGGGCCGCCTGCACTGCCATGTCCCTGCGGGCCGCCTCCACCACTGCTCAGGGACTCTTGCCTCTGACAAGGTCCATGGGCAGGCCCAAGCCGCCCCCCCCATGTATAAGTGTTTTTCCCACACCCAACAACAAAACCAAAACAACCAAAAGCAAGGACTCAAACCAAAACACAAACAGAAAATTATGCTACGCATCATGCTCTCACTACAGATTTAGCAGCACAGATCTCCAGCATGTAACTGGTCTTGGACACTTGGTGGCAGGGCAATGATCTCAGTTATCTCAAGGGGTGTTGTTGGAAAGAAAGGGAAATAAGATCTATAAACAGCCTGACTGGCTCACTGGCTACCTTATAAGTAGGACTTCTTCATACTAAGTTAGGAAACTAATTATGAGGTAAAATATTAGTCCGTAGAATTTTGTGATTGCTGGGGATGGGGGTCAGCAGCACACCTGCGGTAGAGTAACTGAGTCTGCAGGACATTCTCTTCCTAGGCTGTGGCCCACAACAGCTCATGCTATAGTTTCTCAGACTTGGGATAGGAAGACAATTAAGACACAGGCTTGGGGAGGGGGTGACTTGTCATGTCAGCTTTCAGGCTACTATCACTCATCCCCTAAAACATAATGGAGAGTCAACATTGATTTTTTAAATAAAATCATTGTTTGTACCTCCAACAAATAAGAGTGTCACAGTAGCTGGCCTAGAAATTGCCAGAGCCAGTCAGTCAACGAGGGAACCACACCGGAAGTGTGAGGATGAATATAAGAAGGCAGAAAGAAAATGTAAGAGATAGAGGTGGAAGGACTACTGGATAATACCACACCAGCAAGCAAATATATTTTCTCTATGTCTTTTAAAGGCACACATAACAAAGCATGACAAATTCCTGGAAGATAAACAATGATCACAAATGCTTATATGGCTAGTTTGTGATACACAGTATCTGTGTTTGACTAAGGACATTACCTTCATGCTCAGACAATCTTTCAAGGATGAAGCATAAGCAGAGACACTTGTCAGGATATAATGCATGTCTTAATTAAAAACAAAGATATATGTTGGCAGACTCATGATAAACCACAAGCAAGAAATCAGCTAGAGTTAATTCCAGAAGTGCTCCCCACACATACTCCTATTTTTTTCCCATACAAATCAAAGCTGTCTCAGTTGTTGGTGCAGATAGACTGTTGCTGTCTTCAGAATTACCCTTAAGAAGTATGGATCTTACCTGTTATCGGTACATGAATTCTAGCATTCATGCCCTGTCTTAGGTTGATCTACCTCTTAATGTATTTTACCAGTCTTTTTTGTTCTATAAGAGCCATGTACTTTATTAGTCATGGAACAGAACGTTGTGCTTGTTTTAGGTTGCCATCTGAAAACAAGGCTCTTACCTGCCATTGGCCTGTGAATAATTTTGTATCTGTGGCCTTTTCTTAGGTTGAGAAATTTTTCATGATGATCTTACTGATCACTGCCTACCAACTTCTGCTGGACAAGATATTGGAGCCTTAACTCATGTAACTCGGATTTGATATCTGTAAAAGTCCTAGTGATTTCTCTCAAAATAACAGGAAATAGACATGACATAAAAAGAATCAAGAAACCAAGTCCTGCTATGCTCAATAAGAGAGATGTAAATAAGTATCATGAAGGAAAAACAGCCTGTAATTTTTTTCAGAATATTATTTGCAATGGTAGCAGTATCAAAAAGACAAAGGCTTTGGATTTCTTAAACTTACAACTTCCTTATGCATGTCTTAATTAAAAACAAAGACAGATGGAAGCAGACTCATTCATGATTAATCACAAGCAAGAAGTCAGCCAGAGTTAATTCTGGATATGCTCAGCACCATGCCCCCTCATTTTATCTATACAAGACAAAGCTGTCCATGACACAGAAAGACTGTGCCTGTCTTAGGAAACCCCTGAAGTGGTATGAACCTTACCTGTCTAAATCTAAAGAAATGTTACTATTATGCAAAATATTTTGAAGGTGACTTTTTACTCTAGTCCAATTATACTGATTTTCATTATACATTTTTGGAGATACACAAATCTATAGATATCAAGCACAACATTCCAAATGGTTTGGCTTTCATTCCTTGTACCTCATCTTCCATGATCTACACTATATTATATAATGTGTCAATTCTTTGTTCTAGCTGTCTATCCAAATCCTCTTGTGAGTTCAGGGGATTGGTTACATTGTTTGCAAGATGATTAACAAAACTAGCTGTTTGTTCTTATGTTAAGTCTAGCACAGAAGTAGTAATACTGGATATAAGAGGCATGAGAGCAACAACACTGGCAATGACCAGCCCAACTATACCCTTGCCAGAACATGACCTAATTCTTCTAATATGTGTACACCTTTATCAGAATACCAGGGTTCATATCAATTTACAGTAATCATAATAAAAGCTGGTTGATGTACTACCATTACAGATAGACCATCATCCAGCATAGAAACACAATTGGAAAAAAGATAATTAAAACAAGAGACATTAACCTCATTATCAGAGCCAATAACAAAGGTAACATTCCCAGTTATTAGATAGGGTAACACAGGATATCACATTTACCTTAACCCTAGAACTGGTTCCATTTTTATCCAAAGCAAATACAACATCATATAAGACCACTGCCAATTTCAAAATATGTCTCTGAAAATGTCCAGAACCATCCCTCCAAATGCCCACTGTCATTTCCTTTTATCAAATATTGAATTGATTTCCAGACTAATCCATGATTGAATTGGAATAGCCAGTCACATTAAAGGAAAGAGGAGGGTCATTAAAACAGTTTTTCCATTTGATTGGTATTTTTAAGAGAGTTTACATAGTCTCTTTGTTTTCTATTCCACAAAGTCTAAAGACCTGAGACAAGGCAGCTTATTCAGTCTGGGATATCGGCATTCTCACATTAATGCTCTGTATTACAGTCTTAGAAGTATTCTTCTTCTAAGTCTCAGTGTGCACAGAAACATGCACATTATTGGTACTATTTCTAGTAAAACAAATAGGTAGGCTCTGACCCATAGCAATGTAATTTACCAATTGTTATACTTTTTACTCTCAGACTAAGAGAATCTTAATAGGTGAGGATTATTAGAGGTCACAAGTACTTCTGGCCTTGACCATACAGGATAAAGCAAAGTTGATTTGGGAACGTATGCACAATATAACTTCTACATCACCATCATCAGGGCATTGAACAAGAACTTGATCAGTATCATTCTTTGTCCCAACATTAATATGTCCCACCAATCTCTTTGATAGCCACTGAGTTCTTTCAGCACCCTGTGAGAAAACATAAACTTTCCCCCTTTCACATATTAATACCAGATCGGGATCATGCCATATACAAGTAAGTCTATTCTTCCATGTCACCAGGGCATTAGTAGGCTGCATGATAGGCTATAGTCACCCAGTAGCAGAGAGTCCCTTGGCATCCAAGGTCAAAACAGTCAAAATAAAATTTCATGGTGAAGGAACTCTCCCCCAATTTTTTAAATTTTTGTAACTAAGTTTTTAGAGCTCTATGGGTTTGTTACACAATTTCCTGTCATTGAGAACATGCAAAATTATGTTATTCACATAGTTTATAACTTATATTTTATAAATTTAATTAATACATAATATATATTTTAACATATGAATTATATTTAATGAATATAATTTTTATTTAAATTATGTAATATTTAAGGCAATGGATTTATACTTGCTGTATATGACATATTAATGTGTATTACATATATTATATACATTGTCCTAGCATTAGCATGTCTCATCAATTGCTTTGACTGCCACTGAGCTCCTTCAGCATCCTGCAAAAAAGCATAAACATTCTATCTTCCCCATGTTAATACCAGATCTGGATCATGCCATATGCCAGTAAGTGGATCTTTCCATGTGATATTGTATACATTATAATGTATATAATATATTAAATGTACATAAACTATATTTAACTTGTATTATTTACATATAATGTATTTTATATTTAATTTGATTAATTTATTTATACACATGCATGTGCAAACATGCATGTACTTATTATATGCTTGTTTCAATGTATATAATTTCAAACTTGTATAATATATGTTAGTTAATATAATTTATATTTGGAGCCACAAAGTGTATTGGACTGGAACAAGTAGGAGTACTTATTTGGAGTCTATTTGATCTGTGGCAGGCATGTCCACATTTTAGGAGTCTTGATTCTCTACAGCTTATGTGAACTTCAGATTACCAAGGAATGCACATTAATATTCATCATTGTATTGAAACCCATATGTTAGAAATATAGTTAACAGGAGTCTATTAGACAAAAGGAGTAGACTCATGCCTCTGAGACCTAATAAGAGCTATAAGTTTGCAACTATAGATATACAGATTGAACAGAGATGTTTTTAGCATGATGAAAAACATCTTTAAGTTTATATTCTGAAGACAACCAAAGGGAATTTAAAATCTTGAGCTCGTGACTGAATTGTTAACTGCCAGTATTCCATTAGCTTATCAGAACTCTATTGATCAATATTAAAATTCTGAACTTTGAAATAACAATAGCATGTAGGAGGAATATGAAACATTTTCCCATTTAAAAAGATTTATTTTTTTATTTTATGTATATTAGTAAATTTAGCTATCTTCAGACATAACAGAAGAGTGCATTGGATCCCATTACAAATGGTTGTGATCCATCATGTGGTTGCTAGGAATTGAACTAAGGACCTCAACGGAGCAGTCAGTACTCTTAAGCACTGAGCCATCTCTCCAGTCCTAACCAAGGTCCAAAGACTAAAAGTATTCTACAGGCACTTTCCCAAGTCCATGCACATCATAATAATGTTGAAGTCTTTCTCAAACTTTCCAGGTTGCTAAATTTATTATACCTTCATCAGAAAACCAAGGACAAACCTTTTATAAAAAATCTAAAAAGCTATGTAACTGCTGTTGTTCTACTAGAGTTAAGCATATTGAACATTTGTACAAGAAGAGTATGGCCATCTCTATTTCTCATTTTCTCTTTCTTTTCTTTTTCTCTTATTATCTCATTTATGTTTTTGACTTTTACCTTTTCTAAGCTCCCTTACCTTTCTTTCTTGAGCTCCCTTACTTTTTTTTTTGTTCCTTTATCTATCTTTTCCTGAGTCTTTTACTCCTGAAAGCTACTCACAGCTGACAATACTTTCACTTTTCCTGAGCACACAACTTCCATTTGTGTTCTTCACTATATCCCCCATATTCAAGCCACAAGGTGGATGCCATTCTACTGGAGCCAGTTAGTCAGTCAACATATTAACCATGACTGGGGAAGTGAGGATGAATATAGGAAAGGCAGAAAGGCTATGCAAGAGAAAGAGATGGGAGGGTTGCTGGTTAATACCATGCCAGCAAGCAAGTATATTTTCTTAGTGTCTTTTAAAAGCAAGCAACACAAAGGATGACCAATTCCAAGAAGATAAACAATGACCACAAATGCTTATGTCGAGTTTATCATACACACTATCTATGTTTAACTAAGGTGGTTCCCTTCAGGCTAGGACAGTCCCAAGGATAAATGCAGCAGAGAAACTTGGCAGAGTATAATGCACATCTTAATTAAAAACAAAGACAGATGTCAGTATAATCACTCATGATTATTCAGAAGCAAGAAGTCAGCCAAAATTAACTCTGGATGTGCTCCTCACAAGAAAATTTCTCATCCTTAAAAATTGTCAGAATTTGATCTAGGTACAGTATGTTCAATATTCTACTAGGAAGAGCAAGACTTTCTCTTACAGACCATGGGCATCATTTTGTAAAAGTAACCTACAACAGTCAATACCATATGAATGATATATACCTATTTATGACTAGACACTAATGGTTTACATCATTTTATGGATGGACATAATACAGATGTGAACAATGTCATCAGGCTAGGTTATTCCTCCTGCTCAGGAGACACATTGCAACCAACTAACTTGCAAGATAGAGCTAGACTTACTGGAGCAGGATTTCTCCAGTTGTGTGACTGAGAACAATGGCCCTGCACAGGCTCTGGTACCCAACAGAAACCTAAATTTTCTCAGAGCTAGAGCTTGGAAACAGCATTCTGGCTCTATATAGAAGTGTGTCCAGAACATTTCTGTGAATAATCTTATCATCTCTGCAGCAAAGTCATCTTCCTGGATTCATCCTGGAAACTTCTTAACCTAGTCTTTCTAGAGAACCTTTTTCATAGAAATTGGTAAACATGGCAGAGAGTAGTATTAAAGGAGTAGAATATAATCTTTAGAGGGAATATTCCTGAATAAAAATACAAATACAGACAGAAATGGAGGTGCCCACCTTGAGATCCCAAGTGGTAGGCAGAACCAGGCAGATCTCTGAGTTCAAGGACATACTAGAGAGAGCAGGGTCTGCTTGCCAATAATTTAGTTTCTCACAAGATGAGAATAAGGTCATCCAGAATACTTGTACATAAACAGAGAAATGAACAATTAGAATACATGAGGTGGGTCGCTGGTTGGGTGTGTGGATTTCTAAGGTGAAAGCAGAAGTGGGTGGATGGGCAGACAGGTAGTCCAATGGGCAATTGGGGCCAGACATTATCCCGACCCAATTGCCTGTCCCTACCTGTTGTTGCAGGATCTAGATATCATTGGTCTCTTCCTGTTGGTCTTTACAGATCAGTTTCAAATTTGCCAAAAGATGCTGTAGCAGGGCCAAATTTTCCTGCAATTTCTTGGCCCCAACTTCTCCATCTTCTTTGGCAGTTAAGTCTGCGATATCAGGAGCCAGCTGTGGAATTTTGCTGCATAGTAAGTCCCTTACAGCTTCCTCCTGCCATCCCTCCTTACAGGCCCCATTAACCCTACCAGGCCCCAGGTTCCCATGAACACCTATGAAAAAACACAATACAACCATGATATCTACACCTAGAAGTTCAAAAACAGAGGACAGTTGATTCAGGAAAAAATAAATGACTTCTGATGACACCAACACCAACAGAACTTATCACTCTGAAAGAAAGAGGAATCTCCACATGTCCTAGAACATCCAAGGTATTAGGGAAAGCATCAAAAAGTAGGGGACAAATAATCTCAAAGTAGGGCAGTAGAACCATAAGGAGGACATTCTATCCATGTATTCCATCTTACTCAGCTCCATAAAACCCTGCCTGAACCACAGAGGCTCAGGAATGCCTAATAACCCTCTCATGGTATGATTTTTTTCCATCTAGAGGCTTCTAAGGATCACAGGTCAATACTGGGAGGGGTAACAGTCTCTTTCCCACTGAGCAAAACCTGGTCGAAAAGTCCCAAAGCATGCTAATGGCTAAGAGTTACCTCTTACAGGATAGATTCAGAGCTGAAGACGCAGTAATGTTGTGAGTTAGCATGATGCTCTTTGTATTCTGATGCTAATTCTGTTCATTCAAGAGGTGTTGCCCTTAATGAGCAGTCTAACAAGTACTCAGGAGATACTGTGTGAACCTTCTCCCCATTTTAACTGGTTTGAGAGTGGGGGCAGGTAGAGAGGCAGAAGAGGATGAGAGGGGAAGAAGAGGGGATGGAGGGAGTCTCGATGGACCAGAACCATGTGGCCAGGATAAACCATAAGTAACAGAGGGTCTTATGGTTAGGGAATACGTTGGTATAGTGTTAGATCTGTTCAATCTAGGCATATAGCTTATAACTGTGTGGGGTGGTTTTTTTATGGGCTTATTAGGGATGGAAATTCAAGCAGTATGCCAATCCAGAAAGAAAGCAAGTCAGAAATGGCCATTTCACAACTGGTGGTCTCATACTGGTAGAAGCTAATTTCATTTTTGAGCTTCTTTGAGTTCTCTGAAGCCTCAGTGTTCCCATGCTCTAACCTTTGCAGGTCTAATATGACCTGCTGATGTTCCAACTTGACTTTCTCATGAAAAGGATTAGGCACGTGGTATGACCTTTCCCTAGTAGGATAGAACAAGCCTCTAGAGGTTGAACTATGAACTCAAGCTGTATCCTGTATTATTCCAGCCCAGAGAATGCCACATTTTGTATTCTATATACTAGGACCCTCTGGTGCTTTGGAAACTTGCTATCCAGGCCCCAGGCCCACAGGGTACCCTGATTGCCTGAATTCACTCAATAGACCTGGGGGTGGAAGTCTAGCCCATTATACTGTCAGGAGCCTATTCCACAGGTCTTGGCCCACCAGAAAGCAGTGATTTCATTTCTCCTCTTTTACAACAGTGATTATAGACCCTAGGTAACCAATACTACAGTGGTAGACATTCCAAATAATTTTGGGGATAAGACCCCAAATCAGGACAGCTTAATAAACTGTCCAAGGGATACAAATGTGAAGACAAAATGACCACATAGGCCAAGAGTAGTGCTGTTTAAATTGAGGCCTCTACACCTCAACACTGGCATCACCTTGAAACTCTTGTACAGACAAATCTTAAGGCTGAAAGACACTCCTCTGGTTCCAGAGTCATTTGGTACATATAAACATGAAAACATGTATGCTCTGGTTCATGCATACACATGTATATGCACACTTGTACACACAAACATACACACACATGGGGGAAAGAAAAAGAGTCAGAGGAGAAGGAGAGACAGAAACAGAGAGCACAATGAGATACAGAAGGGTTGTATGGAACAGTAATGTCTCAGCATATAAGGCACATGGAAAAAGAGAAACAGGCATGAGCCCCAGGCCTACTTAAGCAGTAAGATGGAAAAAGTGGGACCAGGGTTCTCCAGCTGTTACCAGGAGCTTTCAGCATTCAATCATGTGCCAGACAAGTATAAAGACTACAAGCTCACAGCAGCTCACATCTCACATGGCCACCATCTGTCAAGGCCTTTCTAAATGCATGCTGAGAACTCACTCTCCACTGCCTTAATCTCTGAGTTCTATCACCCAGATCACAGGCTCAGGTTTTCACTTGGAGGAAGCAGAAGTGTCTATTTCCTATCTCACTCCTGCCCAAGGTTTTGAGTTCTGCCTCTCCTCTGAGAAAGCATTTAGAGACATGAGTTTGGGAACAGGGACATTCTGGAAGTACAGCATCCTAGAAACCACAACCTTAAAAGGATATTGTAGACCCAAGACTAACACCCTGAGGTTTGAAACTGTGAATACCTATTGTCCAAGGATCCTTCAGTGATGAAGATCAGGCAATCTCACAGCCAATTTCTCTTACTAGTCATCAGCTGCAGCTGTGTGGTCAGCTGCTCCTCTTCCTTCCTTACCTGCTTCTTGGTTAGGAGAGTTTCTGGAGAAGATGTCTGTCTGCCAGCCACTGTAGGTAGAAGAACACAAGTGAACTTGCATGGTAAGAAGGCATAACAGATAGACCACCCTGAGGCCCACACAAAAAGAGAGCATGCCTGGAACCCAGTGAGAACTCAAAGATTTTTGCCCAGGCTTGAGATGTCTCCTCTGTGGATCTCAGCTCTCCAATTACTCTGTAGAGATGGGAGTATCTAAGCAGCCAGGTATTTCCTCTACTTTACTACACAAATGCTTATAGTGAACACAGTGATGGCCTCTCTAGGCTTATTAACAATGGCATAGGTGCATAACTTGATTTCAGAGCCCTCAAGTCTATGTGGTTTCAGAAGCCAGAAGATAAATGGCACAGTGCTGAAGCACTCAGGTGCTCTGGAGATGCCAAGATCTCCTGCTGTGTCACTCTAGGCCCATGCTAGTGGATTAAAAATTCATGCAGGAGCTCAACGTGATCAACAAACTGATCAATTCATACCACTGGCAGAGCAAACTCTCCAGAGATAGCAATAAGGATACAGTCTCTATCTTGGCCTTCCACCTCTAACAGCAGTTTGACAACCATAAGAGAAATGCCTGTCACACACAAAAGCTAATGTAGGAAGTTAGAGGCCATTGTCAGAGAGAGGTGATCAGGAGTGTTCTGAGATCATAATGTCTTGGCCAGGAGCACATCTATCCCCCTGTTACTACTGTGAGATAGCTATTGCATCTAAATGAAGTCACTGGGAGTGAAGGACAGTAATGTCCTGCCTTAAATTTGGAAATGTTAGTCCTTCCCTAACTCCTGATGGTCTCATTAGATCCCCATGTAACATAATCAATGTCCAGAAAGATTAAGATAGGAGTTCACAGATAACAGTTTTGGCCTTGCCAGCTCCTCACTTTGGACAAACTAATACTCTGAAATCCTTGACTTTTAGGAGTTATGATAAGTATGGAAATCCATTTGCCATCCAAATGCTCCAGTTCCTGTGCCCCATTACTAGAAAGCCCAGTTCAAGCTCCAGGAATCACTACTTCCCTGACCAAGGACTTACTGTGCATTCTCCAGGACCACTTCTTTCTTATTGGCTATCTCTGAGATTGAAGGCCAGTTCTCTTCTGCCTTTCTCTAGTCTCTCTACATTACCCATTCTCTCTGGCAAGTAGACTCCTCAGTCAGGCAAGCATGTCTGTGGATGAACCCTGTAGACACTGACTGAATGCTCTAAGAGTAGTTACACTGATGACATCACAGGAGATGCCAAGAACTCTTGGAGATACAATAGAATGTCCAGAGAAGGGGCTGCTAATACCATGGAGAAAAGGCTTTGCCTCACTGTTAATGTTCTCCTGACCAGAAGCTGAGGTACACTTTCCAGGAGGCTCTCCTGGGACACAGTCATTGAGCACCAACACTTTCCAAAGCCACAGATCACTCTAGGCTTGATTAGAAACACATTAGTACTTCCCATGTGGGGATTTAGTGTTTACTTTCCAAACCCTGCACATAAATGTCTCATTCCTTCCTCTAAAATCTCCTTACTCATTCATCAATATGAGCCATTAAATATTACCAAAAAACTACACCAGGATGAATGTGGAGGCCTCATCATGTATAGGTTCTTGAAAGCACATTCAGGAAGAGCCTGTAGGGCTGGTTGCAATGTAGAATATGGGTTGGGGTATATAGTCATAGAAGCCATGTGCTTAGTTCTTGAAAGTTGCCCCATGAGGCCTTAGCAGAGAGAGCATGTAGCCATCAGGTGCTGGCAGTGGTGTGATAAACTGTTGGTAGAGGAAACCCAAATAGTGGCAACACCAAATGACAAAGCACTTGGGGTAAACATGGACATTCTCCTCTCTGCACTGGAGATACCAAGACAGGATTGGTTACAGGCCTCTGTGAGCTACACTGTGAGATTCTGTCTGAAGAAAGAAAAAAAAATCAACTGGGTACTGGAGTGAGTGTGTAGGAAAATACTATAGACGTACCAGTTGACAGAATGAGTTCCTAGCATGTAGGATTCAGGTACTCTAGCGCTATCTTCAAAGGCCGTGGTGGCTCCACTTGGAATCCTACCTCTTGTGAAGTGGAAGGAGACTTGTCTGAGCTCAAGGTCAACCTGCTCAGCCAGGTGGACAATAGCTTGGAATACATGAGACCCTCTTTCATAAAGCAAAACTGAAACATTTTCTACCTCCAAGGCCTTACCTACCAATCTTTTTCTATTGAAACAAACTTTCCGTTCTCCCTACTACTCTTATTCTAGGAAGATGGACAGGAAGTAGTAGTCTTTCTATTCTGAGGACCTTACTCTTGTCTTTCCTTAGGTCCTCATTGACAACAAATGAAAGTGGGCTTCACCATCTGAACTATTGAATAATATTCACTGCTCCTAGCATTAGTATAGTGCCTATGATAAACTATTTTTCCAGAGTGATGCTGTCCCATAATGTAGTATCAGGTGTAGAGGCCAAACCTCAAAAAAGTCATCAGAAACACGCTACTTTCTTGTCTTGAGATTAAATCAAGCTAACCCATTGTCTTAGTTAGAGATTTATTGCTGTGAACAAACACCATGACCAAGGCAATCTTGTGGAGAGCTGCGATGTGCCGCACCCTGAGATGGCACCGGCTTCTGCCTTCTGCTAGCCCGAAAGTGAGCGCTCTCAGTGGTAAACAGGTCCTTATTTGGCTAAGCTTGATGCATCTGGTTGCTTCCGCATAGGAGTGGCCTATCTGCTTTGCCCACGTGGCTTTTAGAGGTTGTCTGATGCAAAAGTATTTAAGGCCGTTGGGTGTGGGCCCCGGGAGCAGAAGATTGTTCAAGGTTCCCGAGCAAACTGCCTAAAGAAGAGCTCAAGGGTTGCGTCTTTCTTGCTGGTCGAGACAGTCGCGACACAATCTTATAAAGGACAACATTGAGTTGGGGTTGACTTACAGGTTCAAAGGCTCAGTCCACTATCATCAAGGTGTAGCATGGGAGCATCCAGGCAGGTATGGCTCAGGTGGGGCTGAGAATTCAACATCTTGTTCCAAAGGCAAATTGAAGAAAACTGGTTCCAGGCAGCTGGAATGAGGGTCTTAAAGCTCACACTCACAATGACACACTTCCTTCAACAATGCCACAAATCCAAATAGTGCCTCTCCCTGGTCCAAGCATATTTAAATTACCACTCCCATTGTCAACCTGGTGGGCTATTTAACCACACATCATAATTCCACCCCTCCTTTCAGAGCTCAGTACAGGGTGGAGTTCATATACCCAGATGAGCATCTTGTCATACTTCCCCATGACTAATATTTGTGGAAGAATTTGATGTACTCAAGCAACTGCTGCTCTCAGTAAGAGGTTAGCAGCATCATGAATGAGGTGACAGTAACGGATTAATGTGAGTACATCAGTGGAAAATCCGGCATAACAGGAGTGGGAAACCAGCACTTTGTCCTGGCCTTTGTGGGCCTAGAGCTAAGTTCATAGGCAAGTGTTGGGATCCTCTGCAAGGACAGAGTGACATGCAATGGACACTGAGCAGTCTGAGCAACAGTGGTGAGGTTCCTCAGTGCAGGTAACAAACACATTCTCTACTCCCATCCAAGGAGCTCCTGTTGAAGCTATGGAACTTGTCTGACCATGGTAAGGTCATGTAGGCACCTGTCCTAAAGATACAATATTTTTCCACTCATCAGTGCTTAACACAATGAGCCAAGGTCAGAAACTGTGACCTCTTGTCATAATCTATATGAAAAATGAGATGGAGATTTGTGTTGAAGATCAAGGGTCTCCTGGGTGGTTGTGCATCACTGTTAGCCATGTATAACAGCTTGAAGAGCCCAGTTCTGATGTTCACTGGGATTCCCATGGTGATGCACTCAGACATACTTGGAAACAACAAACAACCAGAACAATGGTCAGAGAGCTCAATTTACTTAGTAGAGTTAACATTACTGAATTGTATTGCAGGATATTTGATCATACTGTGAAACCCACGATTGTGTTACTTACTAAAAAAGCCTTGTTGTGGTGTGGCTAAGCACTAGAACACACCTATAACCCAAGATTTAAATAAAGTTAACTCCAGGTACAAAGACAGAGCAAGTAACCAGGTGAGATCTAGTTAATATAAATAAACAGAAAGAAGAGATTTTAAGGGTATTTAAGAGTTGAAGGGTATTTAAGACAGGGTAGAGAAAGAGAAAGGAGGTTTTCCTTTTGGGGCCTTGGTGGAAGGCCAGCTGGTGCTTTCTCTGCTTCTGAGGCAGCTGGTTTTCACCCCAGCATCTGGCTCCTGCATCATTTTTTGGTAAAATTGAATCACATTAAGTTTTGTTTTTTAAAACAACATTTTGGTTTTCCAACTTTTGGCAAGACCCCATGGGCAGAGAGATCACTCCTGCTGCAGACAAACTGAGAAACCATAGGATTTGGTAAGTCACCTGGGAGGTCCTCAGGAAGAAAGTTAAGGATGAGAATCATCATATTAGAAGATTTAAGACCCTGTATAGTACTACTCTAGATGATTTGAAACTAGAAGCAGATAATGAAAAACTATTTGGGTATTTTATTCTTTATTCTTGTTAGGCATAATGGCTTTCTGTACCCAGTGAAAGAAAAAGCAGGTTGATAAGATGAAGGCCTTAGAAGGACAATTAGAGATTCTTATAAACAAGAACAAGAAAAATACTCAGACACAGACAGAGGAATTTAGACAAGCCTCCAAAAGACCTCAGAAATATATTCAGACACAGACAAATTTACATAAGAGCTTACCATGCCACCACATAATGATACTGAAAAGAGTGGCCCAAAATTGTTAAAAAATCAATCTTACTTTGTCTAATTACTATCCAAGCCATACTAGCAGAAGATAAGTACCCACAAAATTCTGGAGAAATTAAGTGGAATCCTACAGATTTTAGGACTTTTAAGGAAGTGATCATTTTCTATGATATACATTCATCCTATGTGACAGCAATAGTAAATTTATGGACAACTCAGAACTTTATTACACTTGAAGACTGGAAAATTTTGGCAACAGCAATTATGGAAGCTTGTCTTTTGTTACAAAGGTAAACATGGTGGAAAGAGGCAACTAGAGCAATAGAACAAAGAAATCAAGCCAGAGACATTAATATTTCCTAGGATGCACTCCTAGGTAAATATGCTGAGTTTAAAAGCCAGCTTGATTTTGGTGATTACTCCTTGGTTCTATGTTGTTTAGCAGGGTTTTTATTTTTATTTTTATTTACACCCTGATCCCTGTCCCTCCTCCCAGTTAGTTCTTCCCTATGAAAGTCCATTTCTACTCTCCCTCCCCTTTTCCTCTGAGAGTGTGGACCCTCTCCTCTTCCCCTCTATACATCCCCTCTACAGAGCTATCTCCCACTGAGGTTAGACAAGACAGCCAAGTTAGGAGAATGGATTCCACTAATGGGCAACAGTTGTAGGGATAGCCTTCATTCCAGTTTTTCCGGGCCCACATGAAGACCAAGCTGCAAACTGGTTTCATGTATGTGTGTGGGGGGAGATGGTAAGGACTGGGGCTTGGTGCTTCTCTTGTATGCACTTTGGTTGGTAGTTCAGTCTCTCAAAGCCTCCAAGAGTCCATGTTAGCTGACTCTTTCTGATCTTCTTGTGAAATTTTTATTCTCCTTAAGGCCCTCAATCCTTTTCCCAACTGTTCCATAAGCATTCTCAAGTTCTATCCAATGTTTGGATGTGGCTTTCTGCATCTGTCTCAGTCAACTGCTGGGTGAAGCCTCTCAGAGGACAGCCATGATAGGCTCTTGTCTAAAAGCTTACCATTATTATTAATAGTGTCAGGTTATTAGTGTTTGACCTTAGGATGGTTATTACATGGCCATTCTTGAAGTCTCTGCTCCATACCTCATCCCTGTATTTCTTGTAAGCAGGATAAATTTTGGGTTGAAACTTTTGTGGGTGAGTTGGTGTCCTTATCACTTCCCTGGACTTTCTGCCTGGTTATAAGAGGTGGCCTCTTCAGGTTCCGTATCCCCACTGCTGTGAATCTCAACTAAAGTCATCTCCATTGATTTTTGGGAGCCTCCTTTATCCAATGTCTCTGGCAAGTCCTAGAGATCCCCTTCACCTCCTCCATGCCCAGCAGTTGCAAATTTTCATTCATTCTCATGGCCACCATGCTGTCTCCCCGTCTCTCCCCACACCTGATTCTGAACTCTCCATTCTCCTCCCTATCAACTCTCCCACTTGATTTCTTCCCTCTACCTGCCTCATTCCAACATTTTATTTCCCCTTCTAAGTGAGATTCAAGAATCCTTGCATAAGTCTTCCTTCTTTGTTGGGAGCCAACTCCTAGCCAAAAGCGGCTATCATCTTTGCAGCCATCTTGAGCTATATATAAACATCTTGTTTTTTTCACATATCTTGTTTTGCTGTTTAGTGCCATGTGGTCTCCACACTGCTAGCTAGGTGCATGTGATATCCATGCTGCAAGTTACATGACATAGTGCCTTCAGCTGTGCTTGTACTCGAGGGCAAGGCATGTGGTAAAGGGGATAAATTCCCAGGATTTCCTTTCAATAAGAGAGACTTGATCAGACTCTGTCTCGTCTCCATTCTTCGCGTCTCTCGCCCCTCCATCCCGACTCTCTCTCTTGGTAGACCCTGACCCGTCGACTGGAGCAGCAGAATGGACCATTACAAAGTGGCCCCTAAATGTGTGGCAGAATGGGCAGTTACACTTCTTGTATAGCTTCTTTGGGTCTGTGAATGTAGTGTGGATATCTTGTAATTTATGACTAAGAACCACTTATAAGTGAGTAGGTACTATGCATGTCATTTTAGGTTTGAGTTACCTCACTCAGGATGATATTCTTAAGTTTCATCTATTCACCTGCAAAATCCATGATGTCTTTATTTTGATAGCCAAATAGTATTTCATTGTGTAGATGTACCACTTTTTAAAATCCATTGTCAGCTGAGGGATATCTAGGTTGTTTCCAGTTTATGACTATTACAAAAAAGATGCTATGAACATAGTTGAGCTAGTGTTCCTGTGGTACAGGGGAATATCTTTTGGGTATATGTGTAGAAGAAATATAGCTAAGTTTTTATCTATTTTTTTATTTTTTATTGGATATTTTATTTTTGCTTCAGATGTTATCTCTCTACCCCATTTCCCCCCACCCAGAAATCCCCATCCCATCCCCCCTCCTCCTGCTTCTATGAGGACATGCTCCTACCCACCTACCCACTCCCACCTCCCATCCTCGAATTCTGCCACACTAGGGCATCCAGTCTTCAGGGAACCAAAGACCTCCCCTCCCACCTATGCCTGACAAGGCCATCCTCCCCTACATATACAGCTGGAGCCATGGGTCCCTCTCTATGTGCTTCCAGGCTGGTGGTTTAGACCTGGGAGCTCTGGTTGGTTGGTATTGTTGCTCTCCTCATGGGGTCACAAACCCCTTCAGCTCCTTCAGTCTTCTCTCTAAAGTCCTCCATTGGGAACTTCTTGATCAGTTCAATGGTTAGCTTTGAGCATCCACCTCTGTGTTTGTCAGGCTCTGACGGAGCCTCTGAGGAGACAGCTATATCAGGCTCCTGTCAGCATGCATTCCTAGCATCTACAACAGCTTTTGCCTTTGGTGACTGCACATGGGATGGATCTCCAGGTGGGGGAGTCTCCTGACAGTCCTTCCTCCTGTTTCTGCTCCACAGCTGGGTCTTGAGTTAGAACTATTCCTAGTGTTCAGAGTAACCAAAATTGATTTCCAAAATGGTTGAACAAGTTTGCAATCCCACCAAAACATCCCTGGCAGCATGTGCTATCATGTGAGTTTTTGATCCTAGCCATTATGATGGGTGTTAGATGAAATTTCAGGATCATTTTGATTTCCTGATGACTAAGGAAGTTGAAATTTTCTTTCAGTGCTTCTCAGCCATTTGAAATTCCTCTGCTGAGAATTCACTGTTTACCTCTGTACCCCATTTTTAAACTGGGTTATTTGGATTGTTGGTGTCTAACTTCTTGAGTTCTTTATATAGTTTGGATATTAGCCCCTTTTTCAATGTAGGGTTGGTGAAGATTCCTTACTAATCTGTAGGAAGATGTTTGGCCTAATGACAGTGTCCTTTGCTTTACAGAAGATTTTCAGTTTCACAAGGTCCCATTTATCAGTTGTTGATTTTAGAGCCTGAGCCATTAGTGTTATGTTCTAAAGTTGCCTCCTGTACCAATGAGTTCAAGGCAGTTCCCCACTTTCTGTTCTATTAGATTCAGTGTATTCTGTATTGTTTTGATGACTTTGGTACAATTGGGTATGATTTTTGTGCAGGATGATAAATGTGAATCTATTTGGATTTTTCTATATGTAGACAGACAGTTTGACCAGCAACATGGTTAAAAGCTGCTTTTTTATTTTTTCTATCATATAGTTTTGAATTCTTCATAAAAATTCAAGTGTCCATAGGTGTGTAGATTTCCTTCAGCACAATCCATTTGATTCTATTGATCAACCAGTCTGTTTTTATGCCAATATCATGTAGTTTTATTATTATTGCTCTATTGTATATCTTGATATCATGGATGTTAAGACCTCCAGAAGCTGTTTTACTGCTCTGGATTGTTTTAGCTATCCTGTTTTTTGTTTGTTTGTTTTGTTTTTTGTTTGTTTTTTTCCATATGAAGTTAAGAATAGCTCTATTAAGGCCTGAAAACAAATTTTGATGGGAATTGCATTGAATCTGTCAATTACTTTTGGTAAAATGGCCATTTTCACTATGTTAATCCTACCAATTCATGAGCATGGAAGAACTTTCTATTTTCTGATATCTTCCTCATTTTCTTTTTTTAGTGATTTGGTTTTTTTTTGTCATATAGGTCTTTCACTTGCTTGGTTAGAGTTATACAACAATATTTTATTCATTGCTATTGTAAGGGTGTTCTTTTTTATTGTTTTTCTTGCTCCATTTATCATTTATAAAGGAGGGCTACTGGTTTCTTTGATTTAATTTTATATACAGCCATTTTGCTGAAGGTGTTTATCAGCTGTAGGACTTCCGTATTAAAATTTTGTGGTAAGCAGTACTTTGACTTCATTCTTTCCCATTTGTATCCCCTTGATCTCCCTTAGATTATTGATTTAGCTAAAACCTCAAGTAAGTACTGTATTGAATAGACAGGGAGAGAGTGAGTAGCTTTGTCTCATCCCTAGTTTTACTAGAATTGCTTTAAGTTTCTCTCCATTTAATTTGATGTTGACTCTGGGCTTGTTATATATTGCTTTTATTATTTTTAGGTATGTGCTTTGTATCTCTGATCTCTCTAAGACCTTTAAAAGAAGAAGATTTGGATTTTGCCAAAGGCTTTTTAAGTATCTAATTAGATGACCTTTTGATTCTTTTCTTTAGGATTGTTTTTATAGTGGGTTAAGTGGATGGTATTTTGTATATTGGGATGAAATCTACTTCATCATATTGGCTGATGTTTTTGGTGTGTTCCTGGATTCATTTTTATTTTTTTGTATTTTATTGAGTAGTTTTGGATCACTATTCATAAGAGAAACTGGTATGAAACTTTCTTTCCTTGTTGAGGCTTTGTGTGGTTTAGGTAGCCGAGTAACTGTGGCTTCACAGAATAGGTTGGACAATGTTCTTTATGATTTGTGTGTGTGTGTGTGTGTGTGTAATAGTTTGTGGAGTAGTGATATTAGCTTTCTTTTAAAGTCTGGTAAAATTCTGCACTAAATCCATCTAGCTTTTTTTGGTTGAAAGACTTTTGGTGATTGCTTCTATTTCCTTACGGGTGATAGGACAATTTTGTTAGTTTATCTGATCTTGATTTAGTTTTAATAAGTAGCATCTTGTCTTGAAAGTCATCTAGTTTGTTATTTTCCAATTTTGTGAAGTACAGGCTTTTGAAGTATGACTTAATTATTCTTCGAACTTCTTCCTTGTCTGTTGTTATGCCTTCTTACCATTTCTGATTTTGTTTATTTGGGTACTATCTCTTCATCTTTTGCTTAGTTTGCATAAGGGGTTGTATGTCTGGTTGATTTTTTCAAAGAACAATCTCTTGGTTTTATTGATTCTCTTCTCTTCTCTTCTCTTCTCTTCTCTTCTCTTCTCTTCTCTTCTCTTCTCTTCTCTTCTCTTCTCTTCTCTTCC
>NW_021604744.1:4430755-4439957 GCF_004785775.1 Grammomys surdaster | reverse complement strand
TCTCTCTCTCTCTTTCTTTTATTCTTTCTTTCTTCCTTAATTCTTTATTACAGTCCAGATTCCATCCCCCTCACTGTCCACCCTGACTGCTCCATATTCCACATTTCCTCCCCCACCCTGCCTCTGTCTCTAAGAGGATGCCCCCACCCCACCTCCACCCCAAAGACCTCCCCACTCCCTGAGGCCCCAAGTCTCTTGGGAGTTAGATGCACCCTATCTGACTGAGTCCAGACCCTGCAGCCCTCTGATGTATATGCACTGGGGGCCTCATATCAGCTGGTGTATGCTGTCGGGTTTGTGGCTCAGTGTCTAAGGGATTCAGGGTCCAGGCTAGTTGAGACCACTGGTATTCCCATAGGATCAACCTCTTTCTCATCCTCTTTCAGCTTCTCCCCAACTCTACGAGAGAGGTTACCAGCTTCTGTCCATTGGCTGGGTAGAAATATTTGCCTCTGATTCTTTCAGCTGCTTGTTGGACAGTCAAGATAGGCTCCTGCCTGTAAGCACATCACAGCATCAGCTACTCTGACCGGTGTAGTATGGAGGCTCAGTGATGTTTTTGTTTGCATTTCACTGATGATTAAGGATGTTGAACATCTCTTTTTTTTTTTCGGTTAGAGAGTCCATTGTCTTTAAATTGTTGAAGAATTAAATTCAAAAAAAAAATCAGAAGATAAAACAATCTCTCATGCTCATAGATTGGTAGGATAGTAAAAATGGCCATTCTACCATAAGCAATCTACAGATTCAATGCAGTTCTAATCAAAATTTTAACACAATTCTTTAGAGATCTTGAAAGAGCAATTCTCAATGTCATGTGGAAAAATCAAAAAACCCAGGATAGCTAAAATAGTTCCGCACATTAAAAGAACTTTGGGAGGCATCAAAATTACTGATCTCAAAAACTACATAGCAAAAGTAATAAAAACCACATGGTATTGGCATACAGACAGGATAATCAATGGAATCAAATGGAAAAACCAGAAGTAAACACACACACCTATGGACACTTGATCTTTTACAACAAAAACAAAACAACACAGTAGAAAAAAGAAAGTATCTTCTATGCTGGTATATCTGAATCTACATTTATGTAAAAGATCCAAATAGATTCTTGTTAATCACCCTACACAAAACTCAAGTCCAAGTGGATAAAAGACCTCAATATAAAAGCAAATACAGCAAATCTGATAGAGTAGAAAATAGGAAGTAGCCTTGAACACATTGGCACAGGACACAACTTCCAGAACAGAACACCAACAGCTTAGGCACTAAGATCAACAATTAATAAAGGGACCTTAAGAAACTGACCCTTAAGACAAAGGACAACATCAGTAGAATAAAACAGCACCCTCCAGAATAGGAAAAGATCTTCACCAACCTTACATCAACAGAGGGCTGATATCCAAAATAAATAGAAAACTCAAGAAAGCATACGTCAACAAACCCAAAATCCTAATTTAAAAAATGGTGTCCAGAATCCTCAAAGAAAAAAGTGTTTTATGCTCAGAGAAATCTATTGACTTTCCATCTACTTTTTACCTCACCTAAATGCAAGCTTTGTCATAACTTGTCAGAAATAACTGCTACTAAGATCATTAGTAGTCTTTTTTTCTCTGGGCTCAGCAGAAACTTGTCATCATTTTTAAACAGAGTTCATTGCATAATCTATCCAAAGATCTAACTTTTATTTAACTTAAATTCTCTTTGGATAATCTGTATATTTTCATAGTTTCTCAATATCTCAATTGGTGATGCAATTATAATTTTTTATTGAATATTTTATTTGCATTTCAGATGTCATCCCCAAACCCCATCCCCCACTCCCCCTCAACCCAAGAATCCCCTATCCCATCGCCCCTCTTCCTGATTCTCTGAGGATGTGCCCCTACCTAACCCTCCACTTCCACCTCCCCACCCTCGAATTCACCCCCCCCCCCACAAAGCATGCAGCCTACATGGGACCAAGGATCTCCTCTCCCACCTATGCCTGACAGGGCCATCTTGATTTTCCTTCTTCACGAGCTTCATGTGGTCTGTGAGTTGCATCTCGGGTATTTCAAGCTTCTGAGCTAATATCCAATAATCAGTGATTGCATATTCTGTGTGTTCTTTTGTGATTGGGTTACCTTACTCAGGATGATATTTTCTAGTTCCATCCATTTACCTAAGAATTTCTTGAATTCATTGTTTTTGATAGCTGAGTGTACCACATTTTTTTGTATCCATTCCTCTGTTGAAGGACATCTGATGCAACCACTTTGGAAATCAGTCTAGCAGTTCCTCAGAAAATTGGACATAGCATTACTTGAGAACCTAGCTATACCACTCTTGGGCGTATACCCAGAAGATGTTCTAACATATAATAAGTACATATGCTCTGCTATGTTCATAGCAGCCTTATTTATAATAGCCAGAAGCAATTATAATTTTTATGGAATTAGACAGTGTTTAGACTGGTGGCTTCAAATGTAATTTTATATATGTAGATACAATAAGCATTTTCTTTTGGGATAATTATCCCGATCGATTCTGATTACTCATGTGCTTATACTTGGGTTCTTACCAGATCTCTTCAATGTTTGTCACGGTTTAATTTCTTATTATATTTATTCTCTTAACTGTCTCTAAAGATGGCAAGATTATTTTGTTTGGTTTTCAAGCTAAAACTTGGGATTAGTATGTTATTTTATGCAATCATTCCTAAAGTTCACTGTGACTATTACAAATACATTTAAAATATATCCTCTTCACTCTATTTCTTTGTCCTTGTTCTAGTGCAAGTCCTTTTGACATCACTTAACCAGTAGTGTCAATGGTCATATCAGGGATTCCACTGACTGTTTTAAAATCTGAAAATAATTAAACTCTTCTAAAAGATCAGTACTATACGTGGAAAAATATTCTATACTCTTGAAGTAGACAAAGCATAACTTGTGACCTCTTTTCAGATAGTTAATGATTCATTTTATAACTTATTTTTTGTTGTTTTATGTGGTCCTGTGCCTTGAACCCAGGGCATGCCAAGTAAGCACTCCACCATGACAACATTTCCAGTCCCAATCTCATTTCTTGTTTTTTTCATGTGTCCTTAATCATCACATGTTGTTCCATCCTGTCTGTTCCACTTAAAATTACTCTTAAGATCTCTGTGCCTGTCAGTGAGATTGTTCTCACTTTTCTATTCACAACCATATTAGAATTCACACATAGATTAAAGCAATTGTCTTGATTAGATATATAATCATATATATATTGTATATAATCTAATATATATCTCTAATATAGATAATATGTAGATAATATATACATAATATATCATCTATATATAATATATATTAGATAAATTGTCTACATAGAAACCTATTTTTTCTAAAGTACTATGTATTATGTTGATAATCATCACATTTCTGTTTGGAATTTGTCTTTCTAACAAGGCTAACTTATTATAAAATTTAGGATGATGTTTGCTTCTAAATTGTTGGGTCCCTCCACACTTATTTGCAGTATAATACATCGGAGACACTCCAAGCCTCAATTAGCAGAATGAATGTTCCTGTGGAAAACATATTTCTAGGTCTGTGACAGTGAGAAATCATTGGTAGTTCTCATTAGAAACCACTGTGAAGAGAGCAATGACCCCTTTCTACGGCAACTTTTGTCTTTCATGTTCCTTAAATTTTGAGTCTGTATTTGGTTAAGGTATATTTTTATAAAATTACCTTGATTATATTTAAGTGGCTAAATGTGATAGATGTATGATAATCAAGTTGTAGTTACATGTTTGGGATTGCTTGGGGGTTTTGTTTACAGTCATATTATTCAAAGCTGTTTGGTGATATTGTTTGAGATCACAAACTATTAGGAGACCAGAGCTGTGGCTTTGAGTGGAATGGGCAAATTTCAAATTAATTCAGTCAGCAATTGTACAAATCACTTCCCTGGAGAAAAAAAAATGCTCAAGAACACAAATACGTTATCATAACAGCTTTGTTGTAAAGCACATCATGAGTGTGTTTATACAACTTATACAAACAAACATAATCCTTATGAGCAGCCTAGCTCTGTTTGCAATTGAATCCTGTTAAGAACACTGTGCTTTGGTACCCTGTGGTAGGTATTACTGAGTTTTTAGGATAAGTGTTTTCTTTATTACTTATATGTCTGACATGAAATGATCTTTCCAATTAAAAATTGATCAGGTTATATTCAATACTAAATGATTCATTAGGTTAACATTCAATATTTTGTTTGAAATGTCATCCTTGTTGTGGTGTGTATATGTGTATTTGTGTTTGTGTGTGTGTGTGTGTGTGTGTGTGTGTGTGTATGATCTAGTGAACATGGATGAGAGCTGAAGATTTGAGTTGTCTGACTCTAATGCTTTTGGTTTTGCTTCTCACAATCAGTTATATGCCTAGATTAATTTTCCAGGACTTGGGTTGTCTAAAAGCCTACAAACTCAGAGTAAATAAATTTCCTGATTTGCTCACAGTTTTCCTTAATCTGTAAGGATGCTAGGTATACATTTCTCTGTAGTTCCTAACATTTCAGATATATGTACTTCATTGTGTTTAGCTATTCATTTATTTTATGAGACACAAAAACAAGAATATCCCTACCTAGGTTTTCTAGATCGAAGAGCAAACACTAGGTAAAAATAAATAAATAAATTAATTAATTTTATGATGACTTGAAAATATTTCCATAAGAATGTTTTATTTTTATCCCATTTTTAAATTGAAATTGTGTATATTTTCTGTGTACAAAATGATATTTGAGAATTTCTTAATATATTAGATAAGAATTTGAAACTTAGAACTTTATAGGTGCATCCGCAAATAATTTCCATATAGACCTGCCAACTCTCTCTCCCAAATAGATAAGCAAAATGAAAAAATAAGCAAACAATTAATATACATATAGATAAATAGACAAACACGATAAGTATCTCTAATGATTTTTTGAAATAAGAATCAATGCAGTGAAGAGTGTCGTGGAAAGATTTTTACCAAACTCTATTTATAAGTGTGTAGATTATTTTTAAAGATCCTATAAAGAAACTGGGAATTATGTAGCAAAAATTGATCAGTGCTAAGCACAAACATTCACATTCAAAAGCATTCCCAGTACTTATTAAGTAGTACTTAACTGTGGGTTTTAGGGTCTGGTTATTCTCTGATCTGAGTCACCCATTACTGTGGGAATAATGGCTTTTCAAACTGCTCCATTCTCTGAGAGAGGCCACTTGGCAGCAGTTTTGACTTTATTTTGTTGATGGAGAATGAGTCCTTTCTGAATATATGTGAACAGCTGTGGTGGTTTGAATGAGAATGGCCCCAACAGACTCATATATTTGACTGCTTGCTCTTTCACTGATGAAACTGTTAGGGGAAGGATTAGGAGATATGGCCTTGTTAGAGGAGACGTATCACTTTTGAAGTTTTAAAAGCTCATGAACCCAGTTTCTCTCTTTCTGCCTCCAACTGGAGGATGTCACATAAGCTCTTAGGTACTGTTCTAGTGCCATACCTGCTTGTCTGTTGCCATGCTCCTTTCCATGATGGTCATAGACTCACCCTCTGAATGACCAATTAAATGATTTCTTTTGTAAACCTTGGTGCCTTTTCAAAGTAATAGAAAAGTAACTAAGACAATAACAGTAACTGTCTGGCACCATTTAGTAAAGAGCAATGAATGATTTATTCCTGAATGTAGAAAGAACACCACCCTATGAAGTTACTGGTATGAACTAGGAGTGTAGACTCACATGAGTATGTTAAAACGTGCATCAAGTAAACCAGGCCTGATGAATTATTGGACAAAGCAGATCAAGAAAGAATATAACTTCCTCATCTGGTAATTATAAAGAAAATAACATTTAACACTGTGATGACTAAAGTCTTCTACCAGTCTGTCATTGGAGCACCCAGTATATACTTAAATGAACAAGTAGCAATCTCTTGACTATCCCAGGAACTTCATCTTAAGTTGATCCCTGCTATTGATATGGCTTACTAGAATTACTTTATTTACAAGCAACCATTTGCATATGTGGACCTGCTTGACAACTGCCTATGTATGCATCTGAACTTGGTCCTGCACACATGCAGGACTCAGCTCTCTAGTTCAAGTCTGATTTTATAGATAGACTTTACAACAACTTCTGTAGAGCAATTTTAATCCAGCTACATGGTGGCTCTGTCAAGTGATCATATCCAAGGACCATCTAGGTCTATGTGATTCTGCTGGAATGTAGACACACCCTGGATTACAGTATGATCTAGATGGAATACAGAGACAGGCTCAGTAAACACCTTTAAGCCCAAACAATGTAAGCAATGTTAGTTTTTCAAAAGAAGCACCCATGTTGAAAAGTGACTTCTAGTTGGAAGGCAAAACAGTGAATGCAGTTCAGTTGAGTTTAGGCAAGGCAGTTGCATTTGGTTGAGTTCAGGTCACAGAGTTTTTCCAAGAACAGCCATTCATTCAGAAGTGGAGAGAAGCCAGTTTGAATCAGTAAGCATGATGAGGAGTTTTGAGCCAGAACAGCTGAACAGTTTTGTACCAGCCATCCAGAGTTCATAAAGAGCTAGAAAGTTTGAGCTTATTCAGTGGTAAGCCTGAGATAACAACCACATCTGGTGAATAAGTTACATTTTAAAACCCACCATTTGTGTCCAGAGACCCCTCTCCATCTAGTTCACCATGCACATTTGAATTTGGATCAGTTTCTGGCTAATTTTATGTCAAATTGTTACAAGCTAGAGTTATCTAAAAGGAGGGAAACTCAATTGAGAAAATGCTTCCATAAGATTCAGTTTCAAGGTGTTTTCTTTATTACTGACAGATGGGAGAGTGCCCAGCCCATTGTGGGTAGGGCCATCCCGGAACTCAATGGCCCTGGGTTCTAAAGAAAAGCAGGATGAACAAGCCATTTAAAGCAAGCCAGTAAGCAGTGCCCCTCAGTGTCCTCCACATCATCTGTTGCCACCAGATTCCTGCCCTGCTTTTGTTCCTGCCCTCAGTACTTTTTGATGGTGAGCTTTTATATAGACTGGTAATAAAATAAACTCCCTTCTCCCAACTTGTGGTTAGTCATGATATTTCATCACAGCAACTGTAACTTTGACTAGGTAGTTTCTCTGATTTTGTCTTCTGCAGTCTCTTTGAATTTCTTTGCCTCTTGAATCCCATGTAGGTATTTTGTGACTTATAAAGATATATTTACTATGTGATAGATAATCTATGATAAATTACAATAATAATTAGTACTGAAATGAAAGTAATTATTCGCCTTAGGCAGTACTATAAAAATATTGATTGTACAGTAAATTGCTGTTAATGAAACTACTTCATCTTGTCAATTTTTTGTTTTTAAATAAATTATGACATTGTGTTTGTCTGTGTTTCTGAAATAGGGTATTTATAACAGGAAAACATATTTAAGTATCCAGAAAACATTTAACATTCTACAAGTCCCTTGCCATTATTATATATTTTCAAGATAACTTAAAATTGAGAAATTATTATCGCTTAAAATTAAGTTTAAGTTGAAATCTATTCAATTACTTAAAATATGCACTATTCCAAATGCCAGAATAATTTTTCATTTAGTTAGTATTGGTTTACCAAATAAATGTCAAAATTAAACATAAAAAAACAACATTATGAATTAGAAGGACAATGAATTAGACAATGACAATGGAAGAAAAGTGTAGAGAAATGGAGAATAGAGAGTTACATTGGCTTTACTGAGTAACCTGATGAATTGCTCAGAGGAACTCTCCTGTAATAGGATTTGATTACATTGATTAGACTACTGAAACAATAGAGTTTAATAGAGAATGCCAACCTCATTCCTGTTCCCAGGAAAACAAACAAGTAAGAAAATGAATACACAGGCAACTGATTGGAGGCTGATCCTGGGCAGAGCAAACACAACAGAAAAGGATTCTGTGGTTTTGGTGGTTGAAAGCAATGCTTCAGTGTCTTCTCCTGGGGAGGCTAAACTTCTGGGAGCTGAGTTGTCAGTCAGTTGTAATGATCCCTGGTTCTGGCCAGAAACAAAGCTTTTACCTCCCTGAATGAGTGGAAATATGGCTATAGATATCACAAGTGTATGATGTCAGAAACAAAAGAAGGCATTGGTTACCTTATTAATTTATATGTATCTATTAATTTTCCTTTATTCTTACATTTTTTCCATTGTGATATTTTAGTGAATATAATATGCTATGCTGAAAATAAAAAAATGTATAACTACATTCAACTAATAAAAGACATTTCTGTTTTATCTTGTAATGTGAATGCCTTTTCCTCTCCACCATCACTGAATTTGTTCATATACTTAGGAACTAACTGCACACATATAGGTGGCATTTTGCTACCCTTTCCTTCCTTATTTAACCATTCTTCCTCAAATCTTCTTTTATTTTATGAAAATCATACCACAGGTAATATAGTGAAAATTGTCCAAATTTCATTTTGTACATTTTAGAAATCACTCAAACTCAATATTCAACAAAAGTGTATATTAATCTTGTAGATTTATGCTGTAGGCTCAAGACACTTTAGGTATAATGGCTATGGAATGGTTAGTTTAATGCTGGGGTTTAAGCAGGGAGGTATACTGTTACTTGAAGTATACAGGTAAATTATTCATACCTTCCTAGATTTTTAAATTGATTTTTCTAAATAAATCAGGAAAGGTGTTAAACACATCACCTATCACAATCTATATAAGCATGAGCTTATTATAATCGAACCCATTCCAGGTTTTATAGTGTTATGTTAAAAGAGTTTATGTTAAGTATTGATATATAAATGATGAATATTAAAATAAAATTGTAAAGTTGAAATGTATTGGAATTACGTGTTAAAAATGAGTAACTCCTTGGTACTTCAGATTTTTATTTCTAAAAGAAAATCAAGCCTGCACATTTCACAAACATTTAACGTAATTTTCTGAATTGGTAAAATACTACTCTAATCCTGTGAATTCATTTTCTCTCTGGACAATTACCATCAAACTTCATGTTTTCTGGCAGATAAAATATTTTCATCCAACTCCCAACTTTATTTCCAAATGATGATCCTTTCAATCTTCTGTTCTCCCTCCTTCCAGGTGCCTCTTTAGAGCTCCCCAAGTCAGGGATGGATGGCCTGATCAGTGCTCCCCAAGGGAGAGATGGATGGCCTG
>NW_021604744.1:4347808-4430745 GCF_004785775.1 Grammomys surdaster | reverse complement strand
GATGGCCTGATCAGTGCTCTCCAAGGCAGGGATGGATGGCCTGATAAGTGCTCCCCAAGGCAGGGATGGATGGCCTGATCAGTGCTCCCCAACGCAGGGATGGATGGCCCACTCAACACTCTCAAAGATAGGATTGGTAGTCCTGCTCAGAGTTCCCCAGAACAGGGTTAGATGGCCTGCTCAGTAGCCTCTCCTGCATCAAAAAGCCACTCCACTTGCCAGCAGCCCTGTTCATTTGATTTCCACGTGTCTTGAAGATTTTTTTTAATACAAGGTCTTATTTATTTCTATTTCTATAAACTTAATGTAAGCTTTTTGTAAAACACAATAATAATTTAATGTAATCTGGTTGTCATATGTAACAGACACTCATTTAGTCCTTCCTTTTTTGCTGAGTTCTATTCATCATGATTAATCAAGTTAAAATATTCTACCTAGCAAACCAGTCTTCTAGGATTTATATCCTAGATATAGACTTATATCTATATCTCATAAATATTTAGACATTAATTTTATTACATTCACAAATGTCTGTTTGGTTACATTTCAATTTTACTTATACTTACATAAATAATATGTGTGCTTTAAATAAGCCAACCCTCCCCATGACCATACGTTGCTTCTCTGATGATAAAATAGTTCATAAAAATATAACTAAACATCTCAAATACAGGATAATATGTACCCAGACATGTAAGAACCATTATGCTGGAATGCCAATTTCTTAAATTTAAAGACAAGATGAAATGGATTTTATTGAGTATATTCATTGAGGTACTTAAAACCTTTCGTTCTGTGATATAAAAATGTGAACTAACAGTGTTCTATCTTTCTGCTATTTAAAAGCTTTGTGTTATACATAACTAATACTGGAAATTAAATCAATATATATTATCTTCAATTACTTCTTTTTTAGTGTTGCTAGAGAGACTACTTTAAATCTTACAAAATTATATTGTATTCAATTATTTTGTTTCCAGTTATTGTTTAAATAGCAGCCATTAGACTCATAGCTCTCAAAGGTAGCTCATTGAAGAATATACTATTATCTAGAGGTAAGTATAACTAAATGTCTTCAGATCTTCAGAAAAATGCAATCTGTCTTTTTAGATAGTTCAATATTTATTGTTTAAGCAATGTAAAGGACTGTAAGCTATGAATGAATATTTAGTTTTGACAAGGAAACAATGAAAGAAAATTTGTTTTTGTCATTTTTTCCTCCAAGAGGAGGGGAAAATGATTTATCTTTCCAAGCCAACACAGTTACTAGTTTTCAAAGCAGGAAACAAGTAGGGCAGGATGAATCACATGACAACTGCCTTCTCTGGCCAGAGGCTTATTTTGATTATCTATTCCTATGGAATAACTGTAGGTTTCTAAGTTCCAATTTCTATGACTGTTTTAGGAGTTAGCCCTGTCAGAATTTTCTCAAAACTCCTGAGAATACATTAGCAGGAAGGCTTTGTAGGGTGATGAGATCATTATCAATAAACATCTGACATGATCTTCAGTAGATGTGCAGTGGGATGGAAAGAAATTAATTAGAATAGGGGAAAGCAGAAGTCAGATTTTATTTAGCTGTAATTAATTAGTTCGTTAATATTAGGGGACAGTCTCTCAACCTGTAGCTAGGGCGAGCCTCAGTGTCACAACAATCCCTTGCCTCAGCTCCTGAGTGCTTGGATTTTAGAAGTCAGCATTTCTTAAGTAGACTTTACTAAAAACAAAACCAACAGCAAAACAAAAACAAAAAACAAAAACAAAAAAAACCCAAACCAAACCAAAAAACAAAAGCTCCTAAATTGTCCTCATTTTCCTTCCTTGAAAACATACATTTCTCATCTCTTATGTATGCAGCTCACACCTATGGAATGAGATTGTCTGTGGCTGGAAGAGGAAGTTTGATCAGTTTGAGGCTCAAAATAAAATGGAAGGTATGTGCATTCCACACTGAACGGAAGGCATGAGCATTCGTCACTGATATATCCATCAGTCAGCTTTCGTTAATGTTGCAAATGCCTGAGCGGAACAAAAGGAAAGATCTTGACTCACAGTTTTTTGGCTCACAGTTTCAGTCTCTTACAGCCGGGAAGGTCTAGTAAAGCAAAGCAGCTCATGCCCTGCCATTCAGACTGAGGGGAATGGTGAGTGAAATTACTCCAAAAACCTTTTCTCTTTTTCCTCCTTTTATTGCATGTGAGACTCCTGCTTATAGGATGCATTATCCCCATCTAGCCCATTCAGTTATTCTTTTAGTTAATCATGAAATTGTCATCACACTTACAGGTGTGTCTCATTTCCAATATCTCAGCACAAGGTGAAGGAGGGCTACTGGGAATGTCCTTATCTTGAAAGAATTGCCAAAAAAATGTAGTTTCTTTTTGTGTCCTATGAATATTTGTATGTATGCCTGAAGTCCTGGATCCTGAAATGTGATTACGTAGTTGGCCACAACAGAAGCAGAGGTAGCTCTACTACTCAGATTTGGACATCAACTGGAAAGGGAGAGAGGCCCTCATTATGATATCATCTTTAATCTGGTTTTACTGATACTTAGACAGTGAATATAGTGTTATATTTTATTTGTTACTTACATTAATTTCCTAATAAAGTTTTATGAGATGATGTCTTAAATTAAAATTTTACAAATCATCTTCATTTTATTTTGTTACAGGGAATCCAACAGAGTTTTACTCTATAGTCAATTGAAAGTCTTTATTCTAGCTAGCTGGAACTACAATCAGGCATTAGGGACTCAAGATGAGTATCCATCCCATGTGCAGTCACCAAAGGTAGATGCTGATGTGGAAGTCAGGAAGTGCATGCTGATAAGGGCCTGATATGGATGTCTCCTCAGAGGCCTTCAAGAGTCTGACATATTCAGAGGCAGATGCTCACAACTAGCCATTGAACTGATCATGAGGTTCTCAATGGAGGAGTTAGAGTGAGGACTGAAGGAGCTGAAAGGGTTTGTGGCCTCATGAGGAGAGCAACAATACCAACCAACCACAGCTCCCAGGGTCCTAACCACCAGCCTGGGAGCACTAATGGAGGGATCCAGGGCTTCAGCTGAATATGTAAGAGTGGAGGGCCCTGCCGGGCACAGGTGGAAGATGAGATCCTTGACCTCATGAAGGCTGGACGCCCCAGGGGGTGGGAATTTTGAGGGTGGGGAAGGGGGAATTGGGGGGGTAGGTGGGGGGTACATCCACAGAGAAGAAGGAGGAGGGGTAAGGGGATGGGGGTTCCCGGGTGGGTGGGGGATGGGGTAAGGGGACAACATATGAAATGTAAATAAAATATCCAATAAAAAAAAAAAGAAAAAAAAAGAGTAGAAGGAAGCATTTAGAGCAAGGTCAAAATCTACATCATGTTATCTTGCTTACAGCTGTTAGGAGAGATGTTGTGTGTGTTGTGTGTATGGAAAGCTGTTACCTGGAGGGGGAGGTTTGTACAAGCAGGCAGTTTAACAAAAAACAAGATAAATTAGCTCTAATACCTTGGCCTCAAATTCCTAGAATAGAGTTGTGTGATTTTCTAAGTGATTTTCCATCAAAGAAGTGAAATTCAGATCAAACTTAGAATTGAATACAAGATCAAGGAACATCTGCACTGTCTTGCCCTGTCAAATTTTTAATTAAAAAAATTGTTTTTCTCATACAATTTTTCTATTCAAGATCTTTCTAGATAATAATGTGGGGTTTTGAGTAGGTTATTGGTATCTTAGAAAAATAGAATTATTTTAGTAATATGGTATTAGCATTTATATAGAAAATATAAGTACTTTTTTTTCTGTCATACTATGAAATCAATGGGGATCTGATTTAGAAGGGCATGCAAAAGATCCCCGTGTACCTGCTGAGGTCCTGATTCTTGCATCTCAGGGCAAAGGATTGTTCCAGGGATATATGTTTCAAAATGGAAATAAATAACATTTATTAATAAATAAGACCCAAATAAGAAAAACACCAATAGATAGATATGTTAATGTAGAAGGGAGAAATCTCATGGATGCCACTGAGGGACAAAGAACTACAGGCAATAAAGTACTACTGAGAAAGACATGCAGACAGAGAACACCCTTTTTCTCCCCACTCCCTGAGAGAGAAAGATAGACAGAGACAGAGAAGTCATTCCTAGGGATGACCACAATAATTAGTTATTCAATATCAGTGGTCATTCCTGAAATCATACACAATTTTATGTCTTTGTGATCTCTCTCTTTTGAAAAAACAAGCAAAACAATAAAAAGAATAAAATAAAAAATCAGAAAAGAAAAAATACCACAAGGCTTATACACATGCACATGTGTGCATATGAGTGGCACCTCTGCCAGGAACACATAACTACAACAACAATAACAGCAGCAGCAGCAACTGGGAACAATAAGTAAAAAGCCAGTAAGGTAAAAAAAAAAAAAAGAAAAACCCAAGCAAAGCATCATGAGACAAAATACATCTCCAAAATTTCACTAAGTTTATTTTGTTTTGGCCATCTAATGCTTGGCACTGGGCCTGCCCTTAAGTGTGGTTTGAGACTCCATTGGAGAAAACTAATTTTTCCTTTGTGAGTGCTTGTCATTTTGAGATACCTTCTGGGTTAGGAATGAGGGACGATGCCCAGTTCTCCTCTTAGCACTAGAACTCCAGCTGACTTGAATTTGTGAAGGCCTTGTGGATGCTGCCTTAGTCTCTGTTGTCCCTAGAAGATATGGTTTCCTCCATGTTATTCATCTCTTCTGGCTCTGACAATCCTTTTACTTCATCTTACACATAGTTCCCTGAGCACCAAAAAGAAGTTTGATAAAGACATTACATTAGGATTGAACGTTCTAAGGTTTCTCATTCTCTGCATTTTCCAGTTTTGGGTCAGCATTAGTCCCATCTACTTGAAACCTAAGCAATTTCCCAGAGCTAGTTGGGTCTTGGATCTTGGAGGAGAATCTACAACAACCACCTTAGTAATACCAAGTAATCCCCAAGAACAATGTATATATTTTTCCCTATATCCATCAAGTGTAATATTTTCTCCTTATCAAGGAAATTGCTTTTTGACAAAGATGGGATCCTCTGAAGAAAACCACAACCGATCAAATTTATGAATTGTGGTGCTCAATTGCAATGGATACATCTATGAAATACCCCATCACCTAAGACTCAAGGAATACTGTGGAAGGGGGTGGGGGTGGAGTGAACAAAAGAACCAGAAGATCAAGGAGTTTGCTGTGAGAGTCAGCCTTTTAGTAATATCAGAACCCTCACTGATGCAATCTCATTAACTGAAGGTGAGCTGAGCAAAGATGACACAAATAGGCACATTGATCCTGATACAGGAAAGCTCAGGAGGCCAAATCAGTTGCCATTTGATTTGGCAACTAAGTAATGCTGAGATTGGGACAAATATTCTTCCCCAGGAAAGAACACATGAACTGGTTATCCAATACCAAATGGTCAGTCCTGAAAAACATACATACAATTAGCATTATACAGATTAAGCCGGCTATATATAGGAATATATATGCATATAACAACAATTAAAGTGATAGGCCATGGATCAGAAAGAGAGCACAGAGTGGATTATGGGAAGATGTGGAGAGAGGAAAGGTAAAGGAGAAATAGTATAGTTATAATCTCAAAGCTTTAAAAAATGTAAAATAAAATAAAACTACTGATGTTTATTTGTTATAGATGACAAATTACTTTCCTTTTCCCATGGAATAATGCATTATTCTTAGTATTTTTATTTCTATATCTGTAGTTTCTTCCCAAATTATATTTATGGGAGGCAGAGATTCAGGAATGTATAGTTCCAAGAGGGATATAGTCAAAGTAATGGAAGTGTTATTTATTCTCAGAGATTTCTTTCCTTTTACCCTCCCTCCCTCTCTCCCTCTCTCTCTCCTTCCTTCCCTCCCTCCCTCCTTTCTTCCCTTCCTCCCTCATCCTTCCCTTTATCCCTTCGTCTTTCTCTTCATTCCTTCCTCTTTCCTTCCCTCTCATCCTTCCTTTCTTCTCCCAAGCCATATTACATACATTACATTAGTCATAACACCCATATACTGAAACCAACTTCCCTACCATTTCCTTCAGGGGTTGGGCATTTAATGCACTTGCAATTCCCAAATATAGCCCTCATGCACACTCTCCCATCCCTTTTCAAATATTAAGTTCAAAGAGAGGATGTTCTTATACACTTGAACTTGTAATGTGCTTTTAAAGTTCTGTTAGTATTAAAATATTCAGGGAGAATATTACATCAAAGTAAGAGCAATCATATTACAATATGGAATAACAAGAGGATCAAATGTAGAAGAAGTCTTAAAAGCGTGCTATTGCAGCTGCATATTAGAAATTGACAAAACATGAGTTTAAAGACATCAAAAGGAACTCCACAATATTGAACATGTAAGTACATTAAAACTACAAGAAAAAGTGAGCATGATTATTGGTAAGTGTGTATGTCCTTGGGTTTAATGGGAATAAATATTATTAGCACTCAATTATTGTCCAGTATTAATATTAAGTTAGGTTTGATATAGAAATATTTTATATCTATGGTTAAAATTACATGTTTTTTAGAGATTCCGGGAGAAATTTCAGCTAAAATACATTTGAGATAAATTACAAAACTCAGCTTATTAAGATTATATGAAACTATTTAAAGGGGATGAATTAAATGTGTGTGTGTGTGTGTGTGTGTGTGTGTGTGTGTGTGTGTGTGCTTGATTTAGATAGAACTGGTTATGGTGGCTTAGCCTGCAAGTTCCTCAAAGGCTCACATGTCACAGGTGTAGTTCCAGTATGATCAACATTCAGGTCAGAAGCATTTAGGTCATTAAAGGGTGTGTCTTTCAAGGGGATCCTGAACCACAGCCTCTTTTTCCAGTTTCTTTTTCTTTCTGGCCATGACATTAGCAGTATGATTCTATCCTCAACTATTACAGTATGGTAATCACTCTTAAGAGAAATAAATCTACAGGACCATATTATGTAACCTCAAAAATGGTTAGTCAAAATAACTGTTTACTCTTTGATCATTAATATTTCAGGTGTTTTTGTAGTGGTAGAAAGCTAACACACTAGCTTAAACAGGATCTAATGTCCTAGGTTATCATTCATCTTCTAACAGAAGAGCCAGAGTGAGTTGAGAGCTTTGGTGTTGATTTATAGATGACATTTTCAGGTGAAAGAAGGAGGAACATGAATGAATGCCCAGTATCTCCAAGAGCAAGCAGAAAGGAAAGTAAACAAGAACATCTTGTTCATGTAATGCCCAAGAGTGGAGAGAGAACTTGTAGAGTCCACTACCAGAAGAAAGACAGGTCATTAAGTGGAAGGATGAGATTGTCTTCGCACAGTCAAAAACTCTGACCCAGAATTGTTCATGTCTAAAAGAACTGAAGGGACAAAAATGGAGAAGAGACTGAGGGAAAGGTGGTCCAGTGAGCAGTCGATTTGGGATCCATCTCAAGGAAAGACTCCAAGACCTGACTATTACTGTTTCTATGTGCTTACAGACAGGAGCCTAGCATGGCTGCTCTTCAAGAGGCCCAATGAGCAGCTAACTGAAATAGATGCAGATACTTACATTCAACCAATGTACTGAAGATGGGGACCCTTGTAGTTGAATTAGGAAAAGTCTGGAAGAAGTTGAGGAGGAGGGTGACCCCATAGGAAGATCAGCAATCTCAACTAACCTGGATCTCTCAAAATCTCTCAGACACTGAGCCACCAACCAGGCAGTGTATATGAGCTGGTCTAAGGCCTCTGACACATGTATAGCAGAGGATTTCCTGATTTGGTCTCAGTGAGAGAAGATGCACCTATCCTTTGAGAGACTTGAAGACCCAGAGAATGGGGAGTCCTGTCGGTGTGGGGTAAGGTGGGTTGGGGACCTCCTCTTGGAGACATGGGAGGAGGAATAGGATGAAGATCTGTTGGAGGGCAGACTGGGAGGTGGATAATGACTGGACTGTTAAAAAAGATTAAGGATAATTTAAAAAGAGAAACTTCTCCATCATGTGACAATATAAAAAAGAAAAAAGAAAAAGAAAATGGGGATTACTCTAAGGTTGATGATTAAAAAAAATTACATGTGCTCAGTCAATGGTATTTCTTCTTTGGACTAGTTTCTCTTCAGATCTATAGTCCTTTTTCTTGTTTTTTTTATTGAATTGCTTTTTTTTTTTTTGAGTTCTCTACATTTCTAGATTTTTCTTCCAGTCCATAGGCTGCTTCTTCACTTGAATTGAATTCTTCACTTGGTTGAATAGAATTTTTAGTTTCCTGAGGTATTGTTTATCAATGGTTAACTATGTCTTCTCCATGACTAAAGTCATATTTAGTCTTGGGGGTGCTATACATATTACTGTGTGGTAATTGTGTGAATTATATTTCCAATTGTGAGACCTATGATACATAGTCCCAACATGCCAGGCAAAATGTCCACCTATACAGTAGTGGCAGTAGTGTTAGGAAAGGAGCCAACTATTCTGTCCCTGGGATTGAGATTTATTTGGCATAAAGAAAGCTATGCTTGGTAATAAAAATATTGTCAAGGATCCATGTTGGGCGAGATCATAGCCTTGGCCTGGAACGTAATGTTGTGGTTTACTTAAATGGGCATAGTATCAAGGTACCTTCTAAACATTTATATTTAGACTCATAGACCAATGCTATGCTCATCCTTAATCAAAGAATGCATTTTCTCCCAGAGAACAGTAGTAAATTGAAAACTCAAGGCTTCACAAGCTACCAAATAAGTGAGAGATGTGCTCCCAGCCCTAAATAAGACATTTATATACTCACCTATAACATTCAAGGAAGGTTATGAAAGGGAGAACAGAAAGAATATAAGAATCAGAAGATAAGGATATGTGCTACAAAATGCAAAATGCAAGTCAAAGCTATTGCAATCCTGAACTTTCGGCAGCTGCATGCATTGCGTATTCACAAGATGAGCACATCAACAGTGAGGTATCACATGAAGAGGGACTCAGGAAGCTGTGTTTCCTACTAATTAACTGTTTGCTGCTGATAGATTCAGAGAGTGAGAGACCATCGCCTTCTGTCATATATGTTATAACTAAGGTCTAGAAATGGATATTTGAGGACTTGAATTTTTGAGATTAATTCTTCCCATTTTCTATCATGCATTAAGCCTCAGGCAAATTTACTTGTATAATTATTATTCTTGCAAGATCAAAGACGAGAAAGAATATTTTAATATATAAGTATACAGTGAAAAAACTTTAATGATGACTATAAAACATATAATATATACAACAGACAGGAACACCTATAACAACCAAAAAAAATCAGTTAGAAAAAGGTTATTAATTGCTAGCATTCAATGTTAGAAAACAATTTGTAGTGAAAGAGTAAACTAAAATATTCTGAGAGTCAATGGTAAGAGATGTGGTTATTGGTGATACAGCAACCCACAGTAGACTGGAACCTCCCATCAATCAAGCTAGTTCCTCATAAACATAGTTCCTCACAGGACTCTTGGATTGCAGGAATTCTTTAGTAGAGGTGCTCTTATTCAGAAGACTCTGGGTTGTGTCAAACTGACAATAAAAATTAACTAGTATACTTATTTAGTTTAATTAGCACCATCTGTGTAAATAGAAGTGTCTACAGGGGGCAAGGAGTAGTCATTGGAAGGTATATGGTACTTAAATGTAGTTGTTGGACTTACATATTTTTTCTGTAACAGTTGTGCACATATGTGGTGTACAGGGGCTCATTTCTTGCTGGTATTGTGGACTTCTTTATTTGGAAACTTACCCCTTGTCAGATGCATGGCTAGTAAACATTTTCATTACTCTGTAATGCTGTTGAGTGTTCCCTTAGCTGATGATATTTTTCTTAGTTTGATGTAATCTCATTTATTTATATTCATTCTATAATTTTGAATTCATACTCAGAGAATATCCTTACATATCAGCAGCTTGGTGGAGAGCTCATGTCTTTTTCTTCTAGTAATTTTTTTTGGTGTCATGCATTCTGTTTCAATCTTAATAAAAGTGGTGTTGATTTTTATATATGATGAGAGATTGTAGCCTAATTTCATTCCTTGGCATTTGGATATCTATTTCTCTGAAGACCACTCATTATAGACTGTCTTTTTTATATATATAGGGTTCATAGCACCGTGGAAAACAAGTTGGTTGTACACTTGTATGTTTATTTGGAAGCTTGTTTGAAATTTATTCAATGGAATTGTAGAACTAAAGTAGCTAGAAAGAATCCCATGGGCATCAATCTTAAAACCTTACTTCAGGTACCCCAGAAATAACTCTCTCTTGTTTACTTGCACTCGACAAAATACAATATTTCTTCCTAACTTTCTAGCCTCCTTTGTTTTATTTTGTTCTCATAACATTTTCTATATGTTTAAGAAAATAAATGCAACATCAACCACATCATCTGCTTGCTTTTCAGTTCTCTTCACTATCTTGCCTAGGAGTTTAATTGTCATGATTTATCTCTCTTGGCCTCTTTCTCATCAAGGTAAATGTGTGATCCAGAATTCCTCACCTTAAAGAAAGTTCCTCACTTGGCATATAATCTCCCAATTATATACCAATCTCTTTTTCCATTAGAAAAATAAGTAGAGTGAGTTGACTCTAGAGGCTACATTTAATTCCCTTTGCCACACAGTTCCCCAAAGCACCAACATGTGCCTCTCAGTTTTTATAATAGCATTGCCTCAAATTTCAATTTTTCTTCCCCATGTCAATGATCACAGATTCTCTTGTTTCTCTTTCTCTCTCTCTCTTTCTTTTGTTTCCATTTTCGCACACGGCTTCTACTGTTTTCACTGATGGATGGTGGAGTACATTGGGATTTGTTTTGATTGTTCTTTTTTTCTTTCCTTAACACCACGAAGTTCTGAAGCCAAGGCTTGTTAATATCATTTATGTGTAAACAGCTTCTAAATTTTGTTAGTCTCTTGAGGCACAATATTTATATATTTAACAAATACTTGACAGCGTTTTGCATAGGTAACAAGTATTTAATAAACTTGGGACTACTTAGTGTAGAAACATCCATTTTCATCTTTGGTAATTTTTTTTCCTGGTATTTGGCATTTTAGGAAAGAGTATCCTCACTCATGGAAGAACTTGCGGTTCTTCTTTGAATACTTTCATTTAATCTTTGTATAAAATTTATTATTAATTCCTAGAGATACTATCCTAAAGCTATAACTACATGCCATTTCCTTTTACCAACTCAGAGTAAATTTAAAAATTACCCGTTTTCTCTCTCCAAATGTAAAGGAATACTTTTATAATGAGTGTACTAATTTTTCTGTATCCTCTATATTCCTAACTAGTTGGCTTGACCCAGAGGATCTAAATTATTCTTTATACATATTTACTTTTGTTCCCTAGTTTGTCACTTTCTCTGATTTTACTCTCCAAGTTTAATGTCTTTATGGCATCCTAAAAAATCTTTATGTGAGTGGTTTTTGATCTTCATTGCTACTATATGTTGATGAACATTTTCAACTCCAACTGTCATCCATTCTGCTGTTCTAACATGTCAGATTGTCTTGGCCTAGAGAATTCTTCATATTTTAACATAAAACAGAAATATGCTTCTATTAGAGAAAAAACTCTAAATTTAAGTTTCAATTTAAATGCATGCTTCCATTTCTTGCCAATTTCTATCTCTGTATTCTGTCTGGGTGCCACTTCTTCCATCCACTTTTTAGACAGATTGACAAAGAATGTGTGGCATGAATGTGTTGACAAAACAATTTAATATAAGAAACTGAAAAATACATGGACAAGTACGTAAATATTATAAATGCTCATTTTACTTCACTGGTTGTATAGTGAGAGAGATGGACATACCTTATACACAACACAGTACAATCTAAGTCTAGCCTGGTTAAAAACTGTGCACTGTGCTCATCAACCACTATGTCTCATGAGTTGTTCAAGAACAATGGGGATCACTCACCAGATCTACAGTGAGAAAAGCATAGCAGTGAGAGAATGAAGTAATAATTTAATTTTGTCAAACTTTAATATAAATTTATGATACTATAAAGGTGCTTTTAAATTAAAATATTCAAAAAGGAAAAAAACATTTGTTTAAAAATAGAGTTGTTTTTTAGTTTTGCATAAACGAGTTCATAGGAAATAAAAGATGACACATATGTGACAGACAGACAAACATCAGAGCATCATCAAATTTGGTACTCAAAATACACAGTAGTCTACACTGGCATGTGAAAGTGGGATCTAATATTAGCAAAGGAATGTTCCAGTAATAGAATAGATGAATTGGCCAGGTACACCAGCACAAAGCAAAGTCTTCTTTATCTGTGACTTTTTATCAGAGCTGCTTTCACAGAAGGTAATGCCTAAATTTAGGATGGGTATTTCTGCTTAAGTTAGTCTGATCAAGTAAATTCATTAGAGGAATTCCTAGTGACTATTTTTTAATTATAATTTTGTTTTAAATTTTTTAGATTGAAATACAATTCCATCATATCCCCCTCCTTGTAAATTCTTCCTACATTTCCTGCACATCCTCTTTCTGTCTTTCAAACTCATTGGCTGATGTAAAAGTAATTTTTATTCACTGATATAATAGCTTTCTCAGAGACTTACTGCTGAGTAAGCTCATCCTTTCTAGTTCTTTTGGAGATTGTTTCTGTGAGGTTGGCTCAACTCATTTGTTCTGGCTCAAACTCCTCTCCAAGCTGACTGATTCAATCTGGTTTCTCACAGCTTCTCAAGATTGCTCTACTTGGCTTCAAACTAACTCTGGCAATGTATTCTAATTTTCTGTTTCCTTCTCATTCTCTTGCTTCAATTGTCTCTTCTTACTTGCACTGCATTGCATGAACTCAGCTCCACTGCACTGCATGCACTGCATTTACTTCCAACTGATTTAATTCAACTAACTGAAGAGAACTCACTGACTAACACATTGAAATCAGTCAAAGAATCTTTTATGTGTTTAAACCAAAACAAGATAAGCCCGGACTCTTCTACTTTCCAAAGATAAGTCATTAACTCCCTTTGACAAGTTTTCAGCTGTTCACAGAGATCTGCTTGCCCCTGTCTTCTGGGATTAAAGGTATGTCTGGTACTCAAATGTGATATTTGAAATACACAGCAGTCTACTCAGTAGACCAAGGAAGTCTTTGGATATGATCCCTTGCCAGAGAAGCCATGTTGCTTGATTAAAATTACACGACAGGTCTGTTTTGCTTCAATTGACTACATCATTACTGGAGAAGTGGCTCTCAAATACAAAACAACACAGAACTATCATAAGAACTATTCTAAATATGAGATGAAAAAAGTCAAAGGTATTCATTCTTTCCAAATAAGATGTGTTTTCTTATTATATTATAAATATAAATTTGTCAGCAGAAAGATATCAAATATAACTTTACCCTCAGATGATTTAAGTTTTATGAATAGAATGTTGTAACTTTGTAATTGAAGATTTCTTTTTTAAAGAAGTAGAACAACAACACTCCCATCTGAGAAACCGGACCTCTAGAGAGATGAAGTGGTGAGTCTAAGATGTACTACTTGTGCCAGAATGAAGAGTCTTAAAATCTAAAGTTGCAACTCATGATTGTAGATGACAAATCATTCCTTCCCAGTATCCTCTCCTTTTCTAGCACATTGAAATCAGTCAAAGGATCTCATATGTGTTTAAACCAATACAAAAATAAGCCCAGGCTGTTCTACTTTCCGAGGATAAGTCATTAATTCCTTTTGCCAAGTTTTCAGCTGTTCACATTTTCTACATGGCAATAAAATAAATTTGATTTTGAGGAAGTAAGTAAATGCTTCTCTGATTGAGCACTTATCTTTAAACAAATCTTGTGAAGATTATTTTGACCACATACCAACCAAAAAGTATAGTAAATTCAACCTTAGGAAATATGTTTTAATGACGCAAGGGAAGTTCTGATTAGCTACCGGGAGGGGGGCATAACACCCAAATAAAAAGCATTAACATTGGACGATTTAGATGTTCTAGAATCTACTCATCAGTTAGTAAAATCTGTAGGTACAGTACTGACACGCATTGCTATGTTAAGAGTCTCCCACTGTGTACATCCTGGTGGTTATATCCTTTTCATTCCTAACCTGTTAGAATGTGATGGAAGTCACACTTTAGTCAGCCTAGAAATTCTCAGTGTATGTTTTGGGGCTTGGTAAATCTGCTTTTGACTTTTCAGGGCAGTATTATGTCACTCAAAATCATTTGCTCTAGCAGTAGGAAAGGCAGGGATTTCAGGGGGAAACCGACCAAGTCCATACAGCGACTCTAGAGGATCTTCCAGTAAGGTCCCTGTTAGCCAGGCTATTACTGCAATGAAACTACGTAAGAGCTGAATCTTGCAACAAGCAAGCTAGAATAACTTATGTAAGCTGATGAAAGAGACAAGAGCTGTCTCGTACCACACCCTTCCTGAAACACATAAGATTGTTGTTTTCAGTCACTGAGTTTTGAGATATTTTGGCTATATCACAACAGATGACAAGAAAAACACAAGGTCTGTTCCTTGATTTCAGATGCTTCTCTGAAAGATCCCAGGAAAAAGGACAACTGCATAAGTGGTCTACTGTGTAGATATGACTCTGGCTGAAGGTAAGCAGGCTGAGCTACACGATTGCTCCCCTTTCACCTCTAGTATTTGTATATGTTAGACTGTGAAATATGAAGACCACTTTCTGCTTTGGAGTGAAAATGAAACTATAGCAGAGTTTTGTGATGTATTAAATTCCACATCCATTTTGCTAAATGGTAGAAGGAAATGTGGTTCATGACCTTCAATTTATATTTCCTTCTGAAATGGAGAATAATAGTAATACTTCACTGCTGCCCCAGAGGAGCCATAATCACTAACCTTCTAAATGCGGCTTCTGCTGTGATTGCTCTGCAACTCAAGGTACTTCATTATAAAACGATTGTCACAGCTAGCATGGCCCATTCTTTCCCATGATTAGACAGTGCACCATTTATTCTGGTTTAAAATCGGTAATAATAATGAATTCATTGTTTACTGTATTTGTAACCATTGTGATATAAGATAATCTGCTCCTCCCTGGAGAGTTGTAATTTGTGCCATCCTCCCTTGTCATATGTGCTGTATTTTCCATAATTATCACAGAAAATCTGGATTCAGGAGAAATGCGTGGGTTCAGTTTAGTTTTTAGTAAACTGTTCTTATGAATTTCTATCAAATCTAGTTTAGAACTACAAAGATGTCTGAATGAAGTATGATGCTGTGAGCTTCCACATGTTACAGATGCATTTACACAGAAAATCTTTGACTTAGCGATCACATATTTGTATTTTGTTTAATTTTGGTATTTTGAACTGAATTTTATTGTGGTGTATACTCAACGAAATCTTTTATCTAGTCCTGTCAAGAAGTTTACAGGAAGCCCTACATATGCTTCTTTATTTTACATAACTTAATTTAAAAGCTATAAGATTTCTCAGATCTTTCTACAATGTGTCAATGTGCAGTCTCTTTTAGTGTTAAGATATAGAAAATATCAATGTAAAGAATAAAAACAAACATAAAGATGGAAAGAAATTGATCAACTTGGTTATGTACGGGCTGTTTGAATTTTCACACCATCTATGTCATTTCTCCTTTAAATCAGGATCGATGAATATTATGTTACCAAAGTCTTACCTAAAACATTCCCATTTCCTCCTTAATGGAATAAATCTGAAGTCATAGAAGATATTCAAAAATATGTTCCATCAGTTTTTATTTCCTAATGTTGAAAAAACCAAAGGGTGAATCTATAAATAAACAATGACATTAGAAAGGATCTTTAGGATAAGTTTCACAATGGAATTAGAAATAAGAAAGATATGCCTATTTTACCTATTTGTATGTTTATATGTATAAATATGCACGTGTATGTGTAAGCCACATACGTGTGAGTGCCTGTGGATCCTGGAAGAGTGTTGGATGTCCCTGGAGTTAAAGGTGATGGAGAGCTGTCTGATATAGATGCTGAGACTGGAACCATTCAAGGGCAAAAGCAATGCAAGACCTTTGCTGTGGAGCCATTGCTCCAGTCCTGTGCTTACTTTAAAATTTGCAAGCCCTCTTAGGTAGCAGACTAAGAAGCAATTATGGCTATAAACACGTTATTTTCATGATAATTTAAAGCTCTTTAAGACTCATAATTTTATTATGTCTGAAATGCATAAATATTTTTCCTAAGCTTCAGAAACACAGAATACAGAGAACTGTCTAAAGAACAAGGACATATGCTCCACTATGTTCATAGCAGCTCTATTTATAATAGCCAGAAGCTGGAAAGAACCCAGATGTCCTTCAACAGAGGAATGGATACAGAAAATGTGGTACATTTACACAATGGAATATTACTCAGCTATTAAAACAATGAATTCGAGAAATTCTTAGGCAAATGGATGGAACTAGAAAATATCATCCTGAGTTAGGTAACCCACTCACAAAACAACACACATGGAATGCACTCACTGATTATTTGATATTAGCTCAGAAGCTTGAAATACCCTAGATGCAACTCACAGACCACAAGAAGCTCATGAAGAAGGAAGACCAAAGTGTGGGTCCTTCGGTCCTTCTTAGAAGGAGTAACAAAATACTCAAGGGAGCAAATATGGAGACAAAGCGTGGGATATAAACTGAAAGAGGGGCCGTCTGGAGACCATTCCACCTGGGTATCCATCTCATGTGCAGTCACCAAAGGTAGATGCTGATGTGGATGTCAGAAAGTACATGCTGACATGAGCCTGACATAACTGTCTCCTTAGAGGTCTGCAAGAGTCTGACATATTCAGAGGCAGATGCTCACAGCTAACCACTGAACTGATGATGGGGTTCCCAAAGGAGGAGTGAGAGAGAAGACTGAAGGAGATGCAAGAATTTGTGGCCCCATGGGGAGAGCAACAATCCCAACCAACCAGAGCTCCCAGGGTCTTAACCACCAGCCTGGGAGCACATAGTGATGGACCCATGACCCGTGTAGGGGAGGATGACAGTGTCAGACATAGGTGGATGAGGAAGTCCTTGGTCCAGAGAAGGCTGGATGCCCCAGTGTGGGGAAAATCGTGGATGGGGAGGTGGGAGTGTGAGGGTGAGTGGAGGTACATCTTCATAGAAGCAGGAGGAGGGGGGAGGGTGGGGGTTGGAGTGGGGAAAGATGATTACATCTGAAATGTAAATAAAATATCCAATAAAAAAGAAAAGCATTCTTATTTGCTGTGACTTTGAAGAATGCATACACTGAATGAATCCATATAACACAATTATAAATGACTGATAGACTTCCAGGGAAAAATTGTGTGCTCAAAGCTACTTCTGTGTAACTCAATGAGTGATAAAGACAAGAGCAGTTAAGGAGAGGCACAATTCTGAAGAGGGGAAAGAGCAATAGAACAGCAGAAGGTTGTGGAGAAGAAAAAAGACTATGAAGTAGAACAGCAAGCATGAAAAGAAACCTCATTTACAAGGTGAACAGCCCTGGTTAAAAAAAAAAGTCATAGTTTTCCATATGGGGTAAATAAAGCTAGAACATTTGGTGTGCTCATGACACCTCTTCTCTGACAGACCAGCTTCAGAGGCAAAAATTCACATTGGCATCCCAATATTTTTTCATTGCTATTCCTAGGCACCATTATTTTTAATGTTTTTGTTAATTCGTTGGAAATTCATACATTGTCTTTAAAAGATCACCAACCTCACTATTCTTATTGTTACCCTTTCCTCTCTTCTTTCTCCTCAACTACGAGATTTCTAATTATGTCATGACTTTTTTCTTCTTTCCCAGTTGAGTCCTCTCAGTCCAAAATAGGTCATAGAAACATACTTCAAGGCTCAGAGATTTTCATTTAAGAGTAGAGTGGGAACATTGTAAAAGCCGGAGATAGTTTGTAACATCAACTCTTGCTTTCCAGACATAGCAGAGCAGGTGTACATAGGAACTCACAGTGACAATGATAGCATGAACAAGCTTCAGCCTAGAGGGAGGAGGTTGGAATTAGATTCCTCCCCTAGCTGAGACATGTGAATTGGCTCTAACCCTACCATATTTGTTTTTTTATTGACAGGACTGAAAATTCTGGAGCTCACCTCTAGGAAGCATTTGTTCTTCACATTTGAAACAAGCCTGGGCCACATATAAGACTCAGTCTCAAAAAATAAAGCAAAACATAAAAAGACACAAATTGAAAATAAAACAGAATAGAAAGAATAAAATGAACAGATGATTTGTTGAACATAGCAATTCCAAGAAGGCAGGAGTAAGAGGGATAAGAAACAGAGTGTGTCCTGCATGCATGGAGGCAGTAAAAGGACTCAATCTTGGCCTTAGAGGTACTTACAACTTTATTATCCTGGACAATAAATAAGGCTGACATTGACTCTGAACTGAGAGGTTATCTCTCTCCAAATACTGTCCTTTATGGCAGTAACTTTTGAAATACAATCTCAAACACAGATGATCAGTGACTCCATTTACAGGGCATCTGTATCCCTTAGAAAATCATCTTCCCAAAAAAATGACATAAAGGGTCTTGAAGTGAGTATGATTAGTGAAGAAAATATGATTAGCTAAGAAAATATGCCCAGTATCATCACCTTCATATACTTTTTACAAAAAAGTGATATTATATTTATAAAGTGATATTTGTATATATGTATACATATAGAAGGTGGCCATTTCTTGTAGAATACTGAAATACAAAGATGCAAAAAAGAATTTTTGTGGTATGTATATAGACTGTGAATGTCTTTATTTACGGAATCAACAAAAGACTTTCATAAGTGTATGCATATATCAAAACAAAATTATGCTATAAAATGAATATATGAGAGGACTCAATAAAATCTTATTTAATATTAGTCATTCAGGTTTTCCCTGTGTATATATTCATAAAATTGGAGAGTCCTGGAATTTCTCTTGCTTTAAAATTCTCTGTATTACCAGACTACAAGATGACATACTAGACTAGAAACCTTTTTCTATTCATCATTTAGTACCTTGTCTCTTATTTTGTTACTATGAGTATTTAGAAAAAAATCAATTTCTAATGAGGATCAAGTCTAAAGTTTAATAGTGTTAGAGTTTACAACTCATGATTGAATTTCTGAATTTAAATCTATATTTGCAAAGATAAATATCATGTCTTCCTTTATTTGCTCCTTAGGATAGTTTGAAGTGTGTAAACCAATTGTTGAGAAATTCCACAGAAAGATTACTCTTTCTGATGGTAATTGAAAACCAATGACATTAAAGTAGATTAAAGTAATCTAAAAGATAGTAGTTGTTCAGCATGCAAGTCCACATCTCCTTCTTTAATAAGAGACTAACTGAAGGAAAGGGAAAATCTTTGGCCAGGACAGAGCACAGAGCCATCTTTCCTTTATCCACATGAATTTGATCACAGTGTACTGTGGCTCTTCACTCTTTCCCCTCCGAGTAATGTGGCTTATTTCTTCCACATTAGGAAAACATTATCTTCTACCTGTAAGATTGAACTAACAGTATAGACTGAAAAGATGATCTCAGATAGGAGCTTTCAGAATTGAAGTTTAGACAAATGTTAAAGCAACTTATTTTTCTGCCAAACAGCACCTGGGATTGCTTTCAGTCTCAAAGTAGCTTGTTCACGTCTGGGACAATGATTGTACGAAAAGTGAATTCAATTAGAGCTTCCTTATTAAGTAGTTTGCAAATAGTTTTCTTTTTTAAGTAATTTACCTGTCCAGCCTTTCCTTTTGAAATGCTTGGTTTTAAGGCATCATCCACTCTGAAAAGTTCTCCTACAGGAAACTGCAGAATAACATATGCACACAGAGATGGCTTAAATCACATTTGGACTTCAATAGCTCTACAAATCGCTTTGCATAATGAGCAGAAAATTTACTTAATGAAGTTCTTTATTTTCCATGCTTCATCTTAAGTCCACATGCACCACAGTGTTCAGTGGATTCTAACAGATGGGGCAGACGTACTGCAGCAGCAATAAGGGACCATGGAGGAGAAAGCAAAGAGTCCTGGGGGCGAGTGGTACAGGTGAATAGCTTTGTCTCCAGCTCTTTATTGTATTTTTATCAAGTGTAATTTATATATCTTGTTTTCATTTCATATCAGGATTTTGTGCAAAAGGGTACACCTTCACGTTGTAAGGAAGGCCCTGTTGTTTTAAGTGAGGTGTACATTGGAGAGCCTAGTTTATCAGGAGTTTAAAGGCCAAGCATTAGGGATCCTCATAAAATGGTATGGGCATCACTGTGAGGATGATTTTGAAACATTCATTTGTGTCTCTTTTCATAGACACAGATAATTATAGTGTATAGCCTATTGTTTTACACGTGTGACTGTCTTTTGGCTGCTTGTTCTATTTTAAATTTGAGTAAACATTTTTCAAGTTGAAATAAAAGTCTAAAAATACTATTATTTCATGTTATCACTTAATCTCTTTGTAGAATATCAGGGACAAATATAATTTTCAGGAATATATGACATCTATAGAGGAAGCATTCCTCTCATGTTAATATACCTATTTTATAATTAATAATTAGATAAAAATTGCAACAATCTTTAATTAACATGTAGAAAATTCCTGTTTGGTTTATTTACTCTCTCTTTTTAAAGTTTACATAGCCAAAATATTAGAAATCTATATTTCAGAAATGTCGCTTTGTACTTTTTCGATTTTCTTTTCTTTTTTAATTATTGTCTCAGGGTTGGAAAGACAGACCCAACTTTAATCTCAAAAAGTAAGCAAACAATCAACTCAAAGCAATAGCAAAAGTGGGCACACTGATCTTTTTGTTGTTTAGAAGATCATGACATTACTTTATACAATATATTTATACTGTGTCAGAACAAATTAATATTGGAATTTTAAATGTAAATTACCTGATTCCTTTTCATTTTAAGTCTGTTGAAAGGGTGAAACTTCATAGGTGGATCAATGATGGGACTCATGTGTCTGTGTGCATGTGTGTGTGTGTGTGTTTATGTGTGTGTATGTATGTATGTGTGTGTGTGTGTATGTGTGTGTGTGTATGTATGTGTGTATGTGTGTGTATGTGTGTGTGTATGTGTGTATGTGTGTGTTTGTGTATGTGTGTGTGTGTGTGTGTGTATGTGTGTGTGTGCGTGTGTGTGTGTGTGTGTGTGTATGTGTGTGTGTTCCATTGTATGTGGAGGGTGAGCAACCTTGGTCTATCCTCAGGCATTATACATCTTCAATTTTAGAGACAGGGTATGTCACTGACCTAGAATTTTAGAACTTTCCAAGTACAAAAGGCAATTTGTAAGTAATCCCCTGGAATCTACCTAGGATTACTTGTACCACCTGTACCACCATGGCTTCAGCATTTTTATGTGGATTCTGGAAATCTAACTCAGGTTTATAAGGAAAGAATTTGTTGGTTCCCCAACCCAGACCACTTTAGATTCACTAAAATACATTCAACTTGTCCAATGTCAGCATGAGCTTGCTTGGCATCATTAGTGGAAGAGAACAATTCTGTTTCTACATCAAGTTCAAATTGGTAACTAACCATTTCATGGTTTCTGGTGGGGTTGGCATTTGTTGACATCCCAGGCTGGTCTTGGATTTATGTTACTTCTGCTTGAGGCTTCCAAGTGCTTGAGTTACGAGCATATGATAACACCCATACAGGTATTTGCTTATGAATACATGAGACATTCATTTTATAGCCTTTTCCTTTGAACATGTCACTTATAGTTATATTCTCCTCTCTCTATAATAGATTATAAAAAACTTTTGATTTTTTTATTCACTGATTATAATAGCTCACTTGCCAATTTGACGATTGCTACTTTCTAGAAAAATACACATTTCTCTATAGGAGGAAAAAAGGCTTAATTGGCAGGGTTGATTCTTACAATTTTTTCTCATGAGCATACTTAGACATTTGAACATAAAATTTTGACTGGCAAAGTTAGACATTTATGTTACTAATTGCAAAATTGAGATTACTTTAAATGTCTTAATGATATTTCAGTGAAATAAAAAAATTATCAAGTTTGACTTATTATATCAATTCAGGAATACTTTACCTACATAGGAAGTTCATTTCCCTGTCACATTGGCTCCTCATTTGGCTCTAACAACATGCTGACCAAGCCAGTGGACTCAGCACTGATGCTTTATACGGCTTAAATACCAAGATGCCCTCTACCAAAAATTAGTAGAAATTTTGAATTTTTATCATCAAGAATTCCTGAGTGCTGAAACCTGATTTTTGGAGTTCTGAGGAAGTTAGCACTGGCATTACTCTTAAAATTTTTTAAAAGTTTTTAAGAGGAGAACAAGTAGGAAATCCATGCTTGTAAATGCTATTATCATTAACTGGAGTGCACTGCACACGAACACTGTGAGCATTACAGAAGTGAGAACTGAGGAACTGAGCTTCCGTTTTTTTCATAGGGTCTTTTTAGAAAATATTTCCCTTTTAAAGATGAAAGAACTGAACACACACACACACACACACACACACACACACACACACACTGATAAAACTCTGTAGTGCACTTAGTTCTCTTGTGAACACATTCTGCAAAGCCACCTGTATATGTATTTTCCTTTCAAGTACTTAGCCCAGCTATTGAAAAGTCCAAGGTCCCAAGTGTTTTCAGTGGAGAACTGAAAGGCTTCCTGTTTGCACATTCTCTGTGACCCTGTGATTCACACACTGATCGCTTTCTATAAAGTGAAGAATGCAGGAGATGTGCAGAGTTGAACAAATATATGCTTGATGATGTGGTGGGTGGGAACCTTTTGTTTATTTGCTTTTGTGCATACTGTCATTATTTCTTTATATTTATGCTGAACAAAGGAAGATAAGCTCAGGGTCTACAAAAATATCTTAAGTGTCATACAACACCTAAATAATAAGACAGACTAGTGTTGCCAATATATTTTTCAAGCATACTCATGAAGCAAGTTAGACTCATAGAAATTTGGAAGTGTTGGCTGATATGTTTTTATATTATTTTATAAAATTTATTAAATGCCTTAGGCACTGACATTATTAAGGGAAGTAAAAAGTAGGAAAATAAAACTTTCCTGTTAAGAGCAGAGGAATAACTCTTGAAAGTACAATTTGGAATTTCTATTTATTGGATCAATAAAACAAATGGAAAATAAACAGTGCTATATGTTCATTAATGGTACAGACAAACTAATGGTTGCCATTTATATTAAAATTCAATTTATAGATAACACACTTTGCTCTTGTGCTAAGCACAGTAGATTTATTTAAACTATAAATTAGTCTAAAATTATTTACCACTTTTTTAATGTTATGAGAGTCTATGCAGGACTAAAGATTTTGGTATTCTATATATTTGCATTCTATGTCCAGCACCTTGAAAATCTACATTGAAACTTAACTGTAACTGCCTAATCACTTAGCACCAGACATAAAGAACATGTGACTTTCTAAAATACTAGTTGACACATATGGGAATTTAGTAGTTTTTTTTTTCTCAATGGTCTCCATGGATTTCTCTTTCTTTCTTTTTTTTTTTTTGATGTTATACCAAGGTCCAATTGTTAAAAATAGAGTTTTAAACTTCTGCTTTGTTTTTTACCATAAATAAAAATGTGTTCCAGAACAGAGGAAAAGAACCATCAGTCCATAACAAGTATTTTTGTTTCATTTAACAAATACAAGTATTCTGCAATGATACTTTCATGTGGCCCAAGTCTTAAACTGCTGATAGAATCAGTATTAGATACAAAGTTTTGAACTTTTCAAGATGACTCTTTCAAATCAATTTAAAAATTTGGTTATTTGGTTATTATTTTTTAGGATCTGAATATGTGATGTTAAAACCAGTCTGAATAAAAGAGCATATAAATAAATAAGAACTTTTGAACTCTTGGGTATTTTTTAATGTTTCTACCAGAACTATTTTAAATGCAAATGACATATTTATGGTGGATAGAGTACCTTTTATATAGTCCTTGCTATATAAAAGAAATATTATTTTTCTCTTTAAGAAATTTTTAACATAATATTTGAGGATAGTTTTAAAATACTTACCATGTGGAATTTTCATCAGTAAGTGCTAATGTGTATACAACACTTGGCCTGCACTGACAGTGATTAGAACATGCAACTGATACGAGTTTAGACTATCCCGACATTCAAGGTCCTCAAAACTCATTGCCAGGCCAGTGTCAATGTGACTTGTTAGCTATGGAGACACTTTCTCTCACCTGAGTCTTAATCAATCAGAATCTAGCTGGTGGGACCAAGTAAAGTGCTTTGTAATAAGCCCTCTAGAGGATTCTGCTGTACGTGCAAGTCTGCAAACCATTGCTCATTAGAAGAGGTTTGAGTAATATTGAAAAATGATATGGTAGAAAGCCTCAGCAGATCCATGAGGCAGATTCTCCTTTCCAGACAACAAAGGGTAAGTTCCTTTTCTTCGTCACTAGGACTTGGGACAACAGCCACAGATAGATATATTTAAAGTGTTTTGATGTTAAGTTTTGCTGTAAAATAAATGCCCCATAGGGCAATACTTTGCAAGTAGGGCCTATATAAGCATGCTTCTCTCAAACAAGACCCTTAATTCTTCATTACATTTAGGATAAATACACAGTTTGCAAAAATATCAATTAAAAATTAAAACTATCAAGCTAGTATAGTTCTGGAGTTCTCTGGACCATAGTAGAGATACATTATACCAACCTGCATATTCTTCTTTTTTTTTTTTTTGTTTTTTTTTTGTTTGTTTGTTTTTCGAGACAGGGTTTCTCTGTGCAGCCCTGGCTGTCCTGGAACTCACTCTGTAGTCTAGGCTGGCCTCGATCTCAGAAATCCACCTGCCTCTGCCTCCCAAGTGCTGGGATTACAACCTGAGTATTTTTAATCACTTTTTTAAAAATGAAAATAGAAAGTATTTTCTGTTCACTTACTACTAAAACAATGAAGGACCTGTACTTATCTTTGACATACATTTTATTTTTATAGTATTCTTATTGAAATAAAATAAAGGCTGATATACATCAGAAATATCTTTAAATAATCATTTAGAATAAACCAGAAAAGATTAATGTATTGGCACACCATGTTAGCTACAGGGAACAGAGTTTTATTTTGTAAAAACTAGTATGTACCATAAATATCAATGCTTTCTAGTAATTTTTCTGTTTATGCCCACATAAGCAGATAGCATTGTGCTTTTAAAGTTGGGGTGCATAAAAGGCAATTAGCTCTTGCCATAGTGAGATAATTCCTATGTCTGCATTAATTAGTTCTCTTTGTTCCTGAAATGTTTTCCTAACTCCTTTGTCACAGCTTTGTCACATTCCACCCTTCTCCAACAGTTTACAGTGATCACATAGCTGAAGAAACAGATTCTAGTGAAATCCAGCTTAAATGACACTTAAAAAATATTACTCCAGGAAAAATATTCAACCTAATTCTTTACAAAATTGCTATCACATCATTTTGATTAAAGTAAATGAATAAAACATGTTTTGCTTGTATGTTTACTGTTATTCTGAGAGACTGTAAAGTATATCGGCATGGCTTTGAATATTCACTATATATGAAATTCAGGTCTTCCTGCTTCCCCTCTGTGTACCAATATCACAAATCATGTAATCCCTATAGCCAAGTTATTCATGATGAGATCATACCTAGGGCTATATGTATGTTAGACATGTGCTCTACTGAATAGACTAAGTACTCAACCAACCCCAGTTAAGAATCTTAGTAGTGTTGCAATGCATTTGACACCACTACTCTTTCACAAATTAGCTTAGTTTCCCACAGATGGTCATCTGTCCTTTACACATGTTCAGTGGCCCATGTGGGTATGTCCACACACGTACACTCATAAATAGTAAATAAACACATATAAAAATATTCAAGGCAAATTTTAATTAAAAATGTATAGCATTTAATTAAAAATAAATGTAGCTTTAAAAATATGAATCAATATCATTAAGTAGTTTATATTCGTATGATAGTTTATAGAATTGCTATCCATTTGCCTTTGAGCTGAGAAACTTCTTACTATAAAATCCTCTTTGTAAACTGTAGAGGAATTTTAGTCCAGTAACCTCGCTACTCTGGCAAGGGACCACATCCAAATACCTTGTTTTATGTTATCCACCTAAAACACAGACATACCCTTAGCACACACTTTTAATCTCAATCATTGAAGGTAAAGTTAATTTGTAAGAAGATGCAGCCATGTATGAATGTGATATCTATTTGAGGGGCAGACAACAAAATGAATTGTAGAAAGATTTGACAGAATGAGTCAGAGAGGATATTCCAAACTCTCACAAAAATAGACTCAAAAGAGAGGTGCCTTGAGGGAGCAGTGCAGAAAGAGATGATAGACAGACAGATAGATAGATAGATAGATAGATAGATAGATAGATAGATAGATAGATTTATAGATAGATTTATAGAGAGACAGAGAGACACAGAGAGAGACACACACACAGAGTCAGAAACTGTGTGTGTATGTGTGTGTGTTTGTGTGTGTGTGTGAGGGAGAGAGAGAGAGAGAGAGAGAGAGAGAGAGAGAGAGAGAGAGAGAGAGAGAGAGAGAGAGGAGGCGGCAGTTTTCTTGGGACAGTTTTGAAGAGACAGATTGGACACGAAGACATAACAAGCCAGAAAATAAGAACAGCCAAAAGATTAAAACAGACTGTTAGAGTTAATTTGAGGCTAAGCAGAACAATTTCATGAGAAGCTGAGAGACACCATATTGAATCAGTCAGCTTGGAGAGGGATAGGGCCAGAACAGCTGAGTTGAACCAGACAGAGTTCAGAATGATCTAGAAAGGCTGTGTTTATTCAGCAGTAAGTCTCCAAGATGACAATTACATTTGGTGAATAAAAGTTACTTTTGCATGACTACATTCTCTTTTCAAAGAAAAGTTAAGACTAAGTTACCAGGCGTTCTTAAACTTGCCAAAGTGTCTGCTCCTGTATATGTTTTGTCTGTTATCAAACCTAATTATAAGGAAAAGCACAACAGCATGTTCACATGACTTCAATATTTGATAGTTATAGTAGTAACACAATATTTCATTACAGATGTTTTAAACTTACTTTAAATAATGGTAGAATATTGTTCATTACTATGTGTGATTATAGGTTCAAATAAAGAAGTGTTTTTCTGGAATTCGACTGGCATTCATTAAATGATGATAATTGCCTCTGTCTGATTCATCAAAGTGGAGCAATTGAACATTACATGGCATTGTCAATCTCCTTACCAAAAGTTTCCAGCAATAAGAAATGTTGAAACTGTATTATAATTACATTCTCTCAGTCCTCTCCTCTGTGATGTTTTCTGAGCCTTGAGGGAGTGCTGCTACACATGCCTGCTTCTTCCAGCCTGAGTGTGAAGTTGTCATTTATCCTTAGAGCTTCAGTAAACATGTTTCTCTGCATGCTGGAGACAGGTCTTGCAAACCTCACCCTGCAAATGATTACACAGTATTTCAGCAAGGCAAAATGTCTTGGCATGGCTATCCATCTGCAGGAAAGTGTGTAGCCATGCCAAGTCAACAGGCAAGCACATCCAGGGGTTCCCATTGGGTTTCTAATGCTAACTCAAGTGTTCCCGTTGCATTTTTATTCCTAAATAAAAGGTGACCACTTCCAATTTGCAGTCTTACATGATTGGTTTATGTAAAGTGGTACAGTTGACAAATACAGTACAATTTTGAAGATCAGGTGGACCAGGAACATATATTTTGATTTCAAGAAGTTCTGAGCGTAGAGGAATATAAATTTCTGCCAAAAATCACCGTTACAAACATTTTTCACATGGCAAAACTAACTTCATTTTTAAAAATGAAGTTTTATATTATTTAAACTTTTGCTAAAAAATGCATTTGGTAAAAAAGGCACATTCATCCACTGATGTTCATTATAATGAGAAGCGTCTGAGTTCAAAGCTGAGAGAAGGATTTGATTATAACTATAGACAAAAGTATTAGTAAGGTAGTTTAATGCTATATAAAATTGGCTGAACAAAATCTTAATCCTTTCCCCAAGGACCAAGCTACATGCTTTGGACTGAGTTTATCATCCTGGCCTGGGTTTATAGGGTTGGCCTAAATTCCTTCCTGAACTTCTCACTGAAGTATACACCAATAATTTAAAAATCAGTCTCAGTGTCTTTGTAATCTTATATTAAGCAAACCAGGATTTTAAGGGTTGACATTATAAATAGGTATAATTAATAAATGCAGTTGGTTTAAAAGAAGTACGACTTCCAGGCAAAATCAAATAATTTTTAAGAAACAGCTGGTTTACCAGAATGCTGTTTTGACCCATGTTTGAGGTCTTCTTTGGAGGGTCTTCTTCTTTGCAGCTATCTTGAGTAGCTGTTAAAATCTCCACCAGACCATTACTCTTCTCAGCCTCCAGCTTTGGGGTTCAACAAACACAAGATCCACCACCGAGAGCACAGACATCATGTAACAAGGGAGAATCTTTATACCCAAACCCTGAGAATCACTCAAGCTGAGCAGGCCAGTGGGAACTAGTATGACCTAGGGAGATCTGCCACATTTGCCATTTACAAGCATCTATAACTGCCATTTACTGCCATGGTACTCCAAAGTACAGCATCACACAAGAGGCAACCTGGTTGCTCAGTGCCTCTGACTTTTGCCTGGCACCTCCACATCAGTGTGGTTCATTTGTCTTAAAGAAAAAAAATCACAAGCAAACCAACCAACAAACACCTTTACAAGTAACAGTACACGAGAGGAACTAAATAGTTTAGAAGCTGGATTAATTGCATTTAGCAGTATTGCCATGAGCTATGTTTATAATGACTACATTAGGTATTACTGCTCTGTTCCTATGTGAAATGCACTATATCAGCCCTAGGTTCACATCTTTAGTAAGTGATCATATTTAATCTACATTGTATTACCTAATGCCTATGCTTTTTCTTTTAAGTTTACATTTATATAAATTATGTATTTTCAAGCCAGATAACATAATGACACACGTAGAACAAAATAAATGAGTAATTGCAAAATATAAATTCATGAAAACATTTTAAAAAATATTTAGGTGTGTCTAATGAACTAAACATCTCATTATTCACACAATAATAAAGTAAAACATAAGCCTTAGTGAAATATTTTTGTAGACTATCAATGTCTCAGTCAAAATACTGTACATTAATATAAATTACTCTTAGTAAGAGTTCTGAAATATTAGAAGTATAAATCTGAATCAAAAGCAATATCAGTCTTACTTAGAAATTAATATCTCAGGTGAATGATTTATGTCTCTGTATTTCTACATTGGCAACAATCTTAAGATTTAAATCAGGACCAGTTTTAAACTTCTTTCCACTCTAGTAATCATGCTGGCCTAGGTCTCATGCTAGTAAATATTTTGCTAACTGTATACTGTTTCTCCAAATGCTATGCTAGGAGAGTGGACAATAGAGCCATATCAGTGCTTCTTCTCTTGTGTAATTCACAGTGTACTAATGCGATGATTATTCAAATGAATATTGAATTGTAAAATGACAAGTTCACACAAAATGAGACAGAATTTCTTAAAACATGTACCATTAGGATATGATAATAATCTGGGAGAAGGGCAGATTATCTTTATGCTGTGACTTTTACAAAGCTGAAGTAGTAGATGACTGCCTGAATGTGGGTGGGAGAAGAACCTGGAATCAGGGAAGGTGATATGTGAAGATGATATGTTTGGAAAGAGCATGGCAAGGTGTATGTAACATGACAAAAGAATTGAATATGAAGTGTTCTGAAAATAACTTCCTGAGGAATGAAGTGGTAGGGGACAAAGACAAAGTGAGGTGACTTAAAACATTCATTGATAGCAAGCAGCAGCTGCAACAAGAGGATTAGAGTCCTTCCTGTGAAAGTATTGACAGTCCTAGAGAAGGTTGCTTCTAATTTCTGGATCTCATAATGAGTTAACCAGTAGTATCAGTTAATACACATTTAATTCTTTTCCTCTAATGTCAAAATAAAACACATTATCTTGCTAAGGAAGTGCCTTTACCAATAAAACACATCTAACTTTTGCTTTATGTCCTTTTTTTTTGAGATAGGACAAGCTAAGATGACTGGAATCTTAGCATTCACTTGCTTTGGTGTCTCAAGTACTAGGATTAAAGGTATGTGGAATTCTGTATAGCTTTCTGTAATATTTACTGTAAAATCATGAATGAATACTGGATTTTAACATCTATCTTTTAAGCATTATAGAAAATTTTAAATTTCTTTTTCTAATCTAATTAATAGACTAACTCAAAAGGTATCATTTTATTACATTAAGTAATTATAGTTAATGTAAAAAATCAAAAGAAAAAACCTTAAAAAACTGGATATTTTTCTCTGTTGAAAATTCTTGCTACTAGTTTTGATTTGGATATGGAAAAGTAATTTTATGCATTTCATTTCACTAATGGTATCATGCTGTATTTAGATTAATAATTGTTGCCTTTTCTTCACAATGTTTACCAGGTAAAACTCGGGTAGAGAAGTGTTAGGGTTAGCCTACTATATGGAGATAGAGAGCAAGTCTCCATAGAAACCCTCACAGCATATTTCTTGTTCTTAAGAAGTAGGTCATGTTGCTAGCAAAGCTGCAAAGATAGAATAGGAATGTGGTTCAAGGGGAAGAGAGTGCATACACAAGGGAGGAGACTCTGTTACTATAGATATCTGACACCGGCATAGCCTTAGGATGCCAGAAATCATCTGTGATTTTCCAAATGCTTCCTTGTTTCTTGAACTACAGTTAAAGTAAACATATGAACATGGAGTAGGAATAATACTAAGACTAGAAAGTTTACATTGAAATGCAGGAGGTATGGGAAGGTAGACAGGAAGGGGAGGGTCAGCTCAGAATGTAAGGGAAAGCAACACAAGAACCTAATTTATAAGATAACTAAAATATTTGCCTAACCTTTGAGTGGATGTACTCTGCATGAACGGCTAATGTTGCTTACAGAGTCCATGGGTTTTTAAAAAAATCCCAGTCCTATGTGTCAGATATCCTTCTGTATGTTGCTGGGGTGGGAGTCCTTAGATGTTCTCAAATCAATGGGCTTTATTGCATTGCTCTTGGTCACCAAATAGACCTAAGGGTAAAACCCTTTGCTGAAGACACCACACAGTTGAAAGGTAGCACACATATATCAAGAACTAATCTAGGAATCTCAGCCCTGCTCACTAGTGTTCACTGTATTGGAAGGTGCTATCCTAATTGCTGGTGAGAAGGGGCATCAGTTGTCTTAGTCTTACCCAGCTATGAAACCAAAGGACTAAAACACTGACCAGTTAGATAGTACATACTCACTAGTGCAATAGTGGCATTTTGGTTCGGGGATAACCAACAACATTCTGATTGGATTTACGACACTCACTATAGGAAGAAATGCATATTTAATATTACAAGCCTGGACAAAACTCTGCTGCAATGGTTAGAGTCACTAGTGTTGAATTTATTCCTGGTATTGAAGAAAAATGGATACGTAGACCTGGCACTCAGGTGGAGGGAGAAAAGAGAGACATGCTACCAACACTTAAGAAGTTTCGGGCTTACAAGGCTAACCAATTAGTGATGCTTGGGTTCAGTATGAGATACTTTATCAAAAGATAAGGTTGTAAGTAATAGAGTCTAGACCAGTGAAAGAAACTCATGTATAGTCAGCCATAGGTAAACTAGAAAGAAAAATAAATTATCAAGTTGATGGCAATTTAAATGGACACAGGAACAGACTTCAAGTTTCCCAGAGCAAGACTTGCAAATGATAATCAAATTCTAGGTGTATTGTGCAGGTTGAAAAAAGAGCTGCAATTTATTTGTGGATAAAATGCTAAGTATTTAGATTACAGGTATACACTATACTGGTTTAGAAGCCTGACAGAAGTAAGGTTCTTATTTAGGCTCCATTACCTCACTAGACATGGGTAGTTACCTAAATTTATAGTGCAAAGCATAGATGTCTTTGTATTAATCAGGTCTTAAGCCTAATTGGGTGGCTGTTAATTACTCCTAAGTTATAAGTGCCAATGTTGTCTCATTTAGAGTATCTTGTCAAACTGCTCATGGTTGTGACACATAGAATTTTTAGCTGCATACTACTTTTGATTGTTTTTCCCTTTGGAGTTTAACATCTCCTTGCAGTATCTTGGAAACAAGTCCTGGTAGAGGAGGATTTAAGATCAATTCCAAGTAGACTTATTCTGTGCTCAAAATGTATGATGTCTTAAACAATAATTCCTTGCCTTTGGGAGGTGATTGGAAGGCAATCAAGATAAATGACAATAGCCTATGTATTTTTTGGGGGGAAGGGGACTTTTGACCAACAATTTCAAAAGAAGTCTCCCATACCTGGCACCTGGGGTTTTTTTTTGGAGATATTCTATGAATTGTTTTCGAGGGACCACACCACCCCAAATGATACAACTTCAAGCATTATACACATAAATATAATGTTCATATTACATGCAACATTAAGTAAACATAAAATAATCTAATTGACCATGTGTTTTCCAAACATTCTTAGTATTATTTATACCCTTTCCTTCCCTATCCCTCTGTGTGCCTGCCTACACACACACACACACACACACACACACTTAAATTTCTTTCACTAATTTTTCCCATTTCTATCTTCAGAGCAACAACAAATGTTGTCAAGGTTATAGTACAAAAGAGACATTTACCCACTGTCTTTGAGAGTATACATTTGTACAGTTAATATTTAAATCTGGGGAGAATCATTTAAGGACGAAAAATGAAACTTTAAAAAATGACCCAGATATAAACCAATGCTCATATATGCCAAAGAGTCCTCTTCCACAGACATATGTGCACACTGAAATTCATAGCTACTCTGTTTCTGTATCAATGGCATAGAATCAGCCTAGATGTCCATCTGGAAATAAACACATTGTATTAATCTAGGTTACCCAGGCTCAGAAAGATTAATTTAGTCATGTTCTTTCTCATGTAGATTCCACCCTCCAAATGTTAAATGTGTGTACTTGGGTAAAGTGAATGTGTACAAACCAGAAAATTAGAGAAGGGCCTATGAGACTAGGAAAGAGAGTGTCATGCTGAAGACAATAGAACCATGTGGAAAGAGAAGACCTGCAGGGTGTAAGGGGAAGAAGGTGTCTTAGTTAGGGTTTTACTGCTTTGGACAGACACTATGAGCAACGTAACTCTTTTGAAGGACACCATTTAACTGGAGCTGGCTTAAGGTTTGGAGGTTCAATCTACTATCATCAAGGTAGGAAAACGATGGTGTCCAGGCATGCATAGTGCAGGAGGTGCTGAGAGTTCTATGTCTTGTTCCAAATGCAAACAGAAGACAGATTTCCAGGCAGCTAGGATGAGGGTCTTAAAGATCTCCCTTAAAGTGACACATTTACTCCAATAAATCCACACCCACTCCAACAAGGCCACACCTCCTAATAGTTCCACTCTCTCTAGATCAAGCATATTCAAACAATCACAGAAGGGCAGGGAGATCCAGCAGAGTGGGAACAGAGAAGCCCAAATGAAGTATACTGAAACTGCTATATTTTTATAGTGGTCTTATGTGTTACTTTGTATGCCAATTTAAAATAAAAATAAAATATATTTAAAAATAAATATGCTTGGCATTGTGGCTGATACCTATAGTTGTAGCAGTGCTGAACGTGAGACAGAATAACCATAACACCAAGACTGGATGGGCTACAAAGAGAATATAGTGAGTTACATGATAGCACGATCCAGAGTAATAGCATGTCTCAAACAACAAGTAAAAGGAACACAACAACAACATCAACCAATATAATGACTAATTATTAAAAAACAAAAGCCACCTAATTAATCTAAATTATAGAAGCCTATACAATTCTTATTTCAGAAGTATTTCTTGCATTCAGTTTATGTTTAATAATAATGTAGTAAGGATTTTGTTGTCTTTCTTAGTCAACTTTACACAATGTTACAGGCAATTTCATAAAATTGATGAAAATAGAAAATGGACTTCTATTAACATTTTAATTATTGCCATTATTTTACAAGTACCATTATTTTATAAATACATAGTACAAGTACTTTGAACATCTAAGAAAAATGATCAGAGGTCAGAAAAGGTAAAACGATGAAGCTGTTTCTGAATTATTTTGCTTATAATGATGCCAGTTAGAGATCTGTGTAGTATGAGCTCCTGAGAGGTATGGAAGTCAACTGATTTCCCTGACAGTTGCACAGGTAGGCGGCATGCTTCCCATCTCAGTGTACTTTATTTTAGTGATGTCATGTGGCTTTCAAGTGGAGGATGAGCACAAAATCACTTTCAATATTCTGAACCAGAATCTTTTCAGTCACTGTCAAGGGGACATTAGAAGGAAAATGCTGTGTTCAATTAATAAAAGGAATTTTATTTATTAACTTCTAGTAAAAGAATACCTAATGTAAAGAAGTAAACTGTGTACCCTGTTGAGGTGTTCAGAACATTGACTCATGTAGATATTTGTGGTTATATCATCCTAGTATTCATTTTCTGTGTGAAAATAATATACTTTCAATTTACACATTATGAATAATTATGGAGCCACATTTCAAGTTGTTAAATAAAAATATTCTCTACAGTTCACTGTTCAGGACTAATGGGCTACATAGACCCCATAAAGAAGAGACAGTGTCAAAATGGAGTCACCTGTGCCAGTGTTCTACTTAGCAAACAAAAACATCAGAATATGGAGACTAAGAAAAGCCAATTTTCCTAAATGAGCATATTTTGGTTATAACAATAATGATGTTCTTTTTTATCCTAACCTCTTGTCTTAGTGAGGGTTTCACTGCTGTCAAGAGACACCATGACCAAAACAACTCTCAAAAAAGAAAACATTTAAATGGAACTGACTTACAGTTTCAGAGGTTTAGCCCATAATCTTTGTGACTGGAAGTATGATGTAATACAGGTAGACGTGGTGCCGGAGAAGTTGCTAACAGGAGTTCAATAGCTTGATCTACAAGCTGAAGGAGACTCCGTTTCACACTGGGTAGAGCTTAAATATATGTAACCTCCAAACTTGCCCTGACAAGGCCATATCCACTCCAACAAGGCCATACCACCTAATAGTACCATTTCCCATGAGCAAATCTTTCAAACACATGACTGTGTGAGGGACATTCCTATTCAAACTACCAAAGTCCACACAAAAAGTCATCTGGTGGACACTATAAGAGGAACTTTTCTAGTGTTTTAGAGTTAAAGTCTATCTCCTAAGTCATGTGGACTAAGTCCTTATAACAAAATTATTCTTTTCTAAATTAACATACAATTTATGTTTTGGGTACCACATGGTGTTTCTATATATAGTATCATGTTCAAAGCTAAGCCAATACCCCAAAACGAGCAACTCAAAGTTTGCTGTTTCTATCCTTTTAGCTTTTTGGGTAATAAGCCAGTCTTCTTTGCCTGTCACATTTCAATACTCATTCTGCTTCCAGTTTAAAGTGCAGCCAAAAATAAGGGTACTTAAGTCTTTCGCTGCAACTTTGCCTCTTACCAAACTCAAAGACATATATCTACACATAAAAGTATTTTATTAATAAAATGCAAAATAGTAAATAAAGTATTAAAATTTATAGAATATTTCTTCATTAAATATTTACATTATAGAATAAAATCTAGAAAATTGTGTTATCTTGTACAAATAGTTTACTCCTGGTACATATGTTTTACTCTATACAGTCTGACTTAGAAAAAGAAGGCCTTTAAGTAAGTGAGATTAAAAATATTGTCGGCTATGTTGATAAGTAGCTGAAACGTCAGCCATTTAATCTATATAAAAATAACCTGGCAGTTTAAGTCTGGTTGTTCAGGAGCAGCCCAAACAAGCAAGGCCCTTGGACAAGCAGGCCTTTATATAATCTGGTGTTACGTGTTTATTCTAATTTTAATGTTTTAAAGATAAGTTTTGAAATTTAAATGTAAGAGCAACATTTATTTAAAATAAATAAAATATGAAACTGAATTTTTAGAGGATTTATTGCAGGCAAAGAATTTCAGCTTTGATATGATTGATGATTGTCTAACTGAGTACCATACGAAGGATTGAACACATACTGGATAAAAATCATTAGCTCTGTACTGGGTAGTTTTATGTTAACTTGACACAAGCTACAGTCATAAGAGGAGGGAGCCTCAATTGAGAAGATAGTATCCAACTATAAGGCATTTTCTTAATTAGTGTTCAATGGAGGACAGTCCAGCCCATTGTTGGTGGTTATGATAGTTTGTATATACTTGGCCCAGGGAGTGGCACTATTAGGAAATATAGCCTTATTGGAATGGGTGTGTCACTGTGGGCATAGTCTTTAATACCCTCATTCTAGCTGCCTGGAAGTCAATCTTCTCCTCTTTGCCTTTGGAGCAAGATATAGAACTCTCAACTTCTCCTACACCCTACCTGCCTGGACACTGCCATGCTCCTGTTTTGATGATAATGGACTGAACTTCTGAACCTGTAAGGCAGCCCCAATCAAATGTTGTTTTCATAAGAGTTGACTTGAACATGGTGTCTGTTTACAGCAGTAAAACCCTACTTAGGTCAGTGGTTCTATCCCTGGGTTGCTGGTCTTGGGTTCTATATCGAAGCAGTTTCAGCAAGCCATGAAGTGAAAACCAGCAAGCAACATTCTTTCAGGCCCTTTGCATCAGCTTCTGACTCCAGGATGCTGCCCTGTTTGTGTTTCTGGCTTGACTTTCTTCAGAGATGAAGAGCAGTATGGAACTATAGGTGAAATAAACTGTCATAACCAACTTGCTTGTATCATGGTGTTTCATGATCACAATAATAATAATAATTTTGTTGATCTTTTAGATTACTATGTTGAATCCTAAATATGCTGAAATCAAAACAGTAATAATTTTTCATGCATCTATGATCAATATCTTTGAAAAGTTTGCATGAAGAGAAACAAGTATATCTATTAGTTTTTTCCAATTAAACATAAAATAAATAAACAGGGGGTAAATGATTCATTATTAAAAAGCAGCACTTACTTGGGTAGTAATAAAAAAGTAATGTTAAATTTCATACAGAGTAATATAAGATGACATGATTTGGCATGTAGTGATTAATTATAAAACAGCAGAAGTTGATATGACAGAAATATAAGAAATTATAAAACTGAAAACTACTTGTAAAGGAGACAATTCTATCATGTTCTAGAGATCAGAAGAGAATAACTTGCTCTTTTTGAAAATAATGCCACATGCTGAATGAGGCCCAGAGATGAAAAAAAAATTTTATTTAAACTTTAGTTAAATTAGTTAAAGGTTCAGTGCAAATTATTTCAGGCAAAATTCCAACCATCCAAGAGCATACATTTTAGAGGATTTCTACACTCTATTTGCTTGAATCTGAGTCAGTTTGTACTAGATGCTACTTTGTTAATTTCTTAGAAAATGTTAATCACAACTACAACTATAAAGTAAAGTTTTTAAATATATAAACTGAAATAACAATTACTTTCAATATTTAACATCAGAAAAACTAAACTTACAGAAGTAACAAAATGTATTTCCATTCTATTCCATATTTTTGTTCAAAGTTTTTTTTTTTTAATTTCTAAGCCATGTATCTGTGATGGAATGAGATACAGGGCTTTAGATGTCATCCATTTTATTGATTCAATTTAGAGCCCAGCCTTCTATGGGCCTTTTCTTACAGCTGCCTTTCAGCCTGTATTTTTGCTTTTCTTCCACTAGAAACTAGTACATTGGTATCCTTCCACTAGAACACTGCTACATTAATTACCTGTCTTGTTTCTGTGTTAAACAAGAACGAAGGAACTCATGGACAAATTTTGAGGTTTTGAGCTTTGTTTGGCTTACCATCCAGAGTAGGTATTCTGTCATGGAGGAGAAGGTATAGTGGCTGAGTGAGGTGACTGGTCACTTTGGAGAATCAGCAAGCAGAGGAAGAGCATGAAATGGGACTGAGCTGTACCGTAAGACCTGCCTGCAGAGACCTGCAGCTTCTGGCAAGACTTCAGCTCCTAAAGGTCTGACAGCCTTCTCAAATAGAACCATTAGCGTACACTCTGTACAACATTTCACATTCAAAACACAATTCTGCCTTCTAAGTATGGTCTTTCCTGACCACAAGGAGTCCCTTGCCTTTGTAATCTTTACTAATAACATGATGCTTGGGGGGGGTTGTTTGTTTTGTTTTGTTTTATTTTATTTTGTTTTGTTTTGTTTTTTTCACTAGTTTGGGTCAGTATTAGTGATTTGATCCAGGTCTAGGCAAGTAGTCTACAGGAGAGTGTATGCCAGCCCCTTTGATGAATTTTGCTTTCAAAACAAACTTTTGCTTAGTTGTCCAAGCTAGCCCCTATTTGCAAACCCGTTGCTTCATTCGTCACTGTGGTAGTCTTTTAAGCGATTCATGGGGAAACCTCTCTTTTGTGAGTTATCTAATGATTCTGTAAGCCTGATGGCAGATAGAAGTTTTTGGAACACCCAGCACAATCAAATCCTTATACATAAGTCCTCCCCAGTGTGTTAAACCGTGAAATTTCTAAAGATCTTAAGACCTTCCTCAAATTTGTATGGTTTCGAGACCTGTGGTCATTTTTAGGGGTGTCCTCCATTTCTTGAGCATTCTTAATTATTCCATCAATTAGGGAAAGGCCCAAGGGAGGAGTTTATGGCCTAGTCTGGAGGGAAACCCCAAGTTGTAGCTTCCTAAAGTCACATAGGCATCAATCCTGGTTCCTTAAAGCTGTGTAAATTCCCAACAGATATACCTTTGAGTTTGATACAGTTCTCCTTTAAAATAATGATCAAGGAAACTATGCGATATCCCTGACTACTAATACTGTCATTGAACAGGTTTTCAAAATAGTAGCTACATTCAACATTTTGAGGAAAGTATCTTCAGAATTCTGAAGGGGTACCATTACATTATCTCTGTTGAGATCCTGATGACAATAGTTTTTGTTAATGTGTACAATAAATTCTGTTAAGGATATATTCTCAGAAGCCAGGCCTTTCTGTAGTTTCATGGATACAGACTGAGATAAATGCTCCATACAATTAACTGTCAGAACTTCCATTCATTTCTCCAGGTTTCTGCCACTTAATTCACACTTCTTTTCCAACCACAAATAAAACAAGATGTCATTGCCTGAAAAGAAAGCAGGTGATCCCTTTGCAGAAAACAAAAAACAAAACAAAACAAAACAAAACAAAACAAAACAAAACAAACCCAAAAACAAAAAAAAACCCCCAAAACCTAGCATTTCAAAGCCAAATGAACTGGTATTTTCTGTTATTCTGGTCATTTTGTTTAACCTGACTACTGGAGTGATCCTCTAGCTAATCATGACAGCGACCTGTGTCTTTAATGGGTTGTAATTAATACATAGCTGGCCGAGTGTCAAACGGCTTTCCTGCAGATGAATAGTGGAGAGAACGTTCAAGTGCTTTGGTTTTCACAAACCTTTTCAAAAGCATTCTGTAATAAACATAGGAAACAATGAAAACAATTCCTTTTGAAAATGTAGAAACTCCTAATGTTAGCTTACAAAATTATTACTAACTAGGCTTGAACAGATCTAAATTAGTGGAGAATGAACTTTCAGCTAACGAATGTCTAAGAAGAGGATTTCTCGTTTTGAAATATGTTTACAATTTTTAAGTAAGACTACAATTTTTTTCTTTGATGAAGAAAATAAACATATATGTATTGTTAACTGTCATGCTTTTTTCTAATTCCCCAACATAATTTTTATTAATTATTTGGAAATTTTATGCACTGCACCCCAATCATACTCACTTACTATTCCTCCCAGGTCCACCTTTCTACTCTTGTGCCCTCCTCCTAAAAAGAAAAGAAAAACACACACCAGGTCCAATCTGTGTTGCCCATATAACCCACTGGTACATGGTCAAATTGTGAGTGTCCATCTTTTTAAGAATTTTCCTCCCCATTCCTGTGCATCCCACCAGAGGCTATCAACTATGAAGAGCTACCTATCAGCAACTTTATAAAAAATTTTAAGAACTCTCTTCAATAACTCCCTGTCTATATTATCCTTTTAGGTGATAGCAGGAAGGGCAGTAGAGGTAGTCACAAGAGGCTTCCATGTCTCTCATTTACAACTATGCATCTGCACTCATAAGTAACGATGTAAAAAAGCTTCCTTGCCCATAGCAGCTGACAGCATGGATCAGGAACATGCACATGGCTACTGGAGGCAGCATGAAACATAAACTATTGTCATTGGTTTAAGTTGAGTTCTTATGTTTCTACTTCCCTTTCAAATATTATTCCACTCTAACTTCTTCTAATCCTCCATACAAGGTAGGAGAGAAAGAAGGTTAGAGGGGAAAGGAGTTGTAGACTTCTTAGGCTACTCCCTACTGATTAGGGTCATTGGGTTCCCTGGGACAAGTCCAATCTTTGTTTTCAGAATACTCAGCAGTCCAGCAAACCAGCAATTCAGCAGTCCACCAATCCAGCAATAGCAAATGCAGCAGCAGTCAGGAGAAGCAGCTACCACAGGTCCTCTCACGGATCTCATATTTATACCATCTCCAGAGTTCATAGAATTAATCTACAGCTGGCAAAACTCATGTCCCCATAGAGCACATGACAAATCATAGTTAAAGGGTGTGGACAAAGTGAAACAGCTCCATATCCCACACCTGGGATTAAAACAAAATATATTCATATGACCTACCTGGGTTTTTAAATAAAGCAAAGCTCTCATTACACTGAACCTCAACATGGTCTCTGGTGGCAGCAGGGATGACAGACATGAAAATGGGTTGTGGCTGCAGCATGGATCATGGATATCAACATGGTCTTCAGTGGGATCATGAATCATGGACATCACCATGATCTCCAATAGAAGTATGGACCACAGACATTAACTTGGCATTTTATGGTAATCCTGATCACAGATATCAACCTGGTCTCAAATGGCAGGACAGAACAGAGATGTCAAATCAACATGGCTTCCATCACCAGCATGAATGACAGCTTGATTTTTGAAAAAAAAAGTATTACATATGATAACTGATCATTATGACACCAATTTTATATTTGTTTGTTTGTTTGGTTGGATATGCTTTGTTTTCTTTGTGTTTCTAGAGGGTTTTTCTGTAGAGCCCTGACTATCCTAGAATTCACTCTGTAGACGAGGCTGGCCTGGAACTTACAGATTCACCTGCTTCTGCCTCCTGAGTACTGGGATTAAAAGGGCATTCCATCACTACCCAGCCATAAAATGAAATAGGATGAACATTACAGAAAATATCTTCGTTATAACAACATAATGTAGAAGAAAGAACACTATTTTTATTGGATAATTTCTTTACTTACATTCCAAATGTTATTCCCTTACCTGGTCTCCCTACCCAAGAATCCTCTCTCCCCTGCTTCTGTGAGAATGTTCCCACAGCTACCTGTTCCTGACTCCCTCAAATTCCCCTGTACTGGGGCATTAAGCCTTCACAGGATCAAGGGCCTCTCCACCCATTGATTCCCAACAAGGCCATCCTCTGATACATATGCAGCTAGAGCCATGTGTCCCTCCATGTATACTTCTTGGCTGGTGGATTAGACCCTGGGAGCTCTGGGGTATCTGGTTGATTTATATCATTGTTCTTCCTATGAGGTTGCAAACCCCTTCAGAAAGAACATTTTTGCACCTGTCATTTCATAAAGAATTACAGAAATTCAGTTTTGATGTTGACATTAAGGAAAACATTTATCTTTCTATGTTTTAGGTCTACTAACACAGCTCAGGGAGTAACCACAGCTCTTAGGAACTGATTACCTGTCATAAAGATGTGCTACTTTGTGTTGATACACAGGGTGTAGAAGGAGCTCCAGGTGACAAGAACTCGAAAGAGGGAACCATATCAAATCTTCCTATCTTGATAAATGCTTACAATAATGACAGCTATCTGTGTGTTCAGTATGAAGATGATGCCCCCATAACTCTAAAACAACTTTAATCAAAACTTTTTTTGAATGTCTCTTCAGCTTATTAGAAATTCTCAGTTTTGAAGCATTGGTTCTTAAATGAGCTATTGAAAGGATTGTAAGACCCGAATTTTCTGAAGACAATTTCAGTTTGCATGATTGGCAAGGTTTGCTGGTCATCCTTCTCAACCTCTGCTATCAGAAGCAACTGACTCTTTCACAGAGAAGCCTTATCTCTTTTGAGTCATAATTCTAGAGTGGATATAAGTTAAATACTACTAATTGTTCATAAATGTCTATATATAAGACACATATACACACATACTTATTCACCATCAACACATATTATCTATGTGTTAATACTGTAAATAATATGCACTATTCACACACAAATATATATGTATTTATTCATTTTGAATACAGTGACAATGAACATAGCTGAGCAAGTATATGTGATATAGGATATTGAATAATAGCTGGGTTCTATGGTATATTTAGTTTTAGTTATTTGACAAATCCTTACTGTTATCTGGAGTGACTGCTCTAGTATGCAGTCCCACCAACAGTCACTGACTGCTACCTGGTTGTTTTTGTTGGTTGTTTAGACATTCTGACTGAAATAAGATGAAATCACAAAGTAGATTGAATTTGTATTTTCATAATTGGGAAAGAGGATGAACAGCTTTTCAGATATTTCTTACCCATTTTTATTTGCTCTTTTGAGAATACTCTGTTCAAGACTATATCCATTTTTAACTGGGTCATTTGTTTTCTTGACTTCGTTTTGGGGTTCTTTATGTTATATAGATATTAATCCTCTCGCAGAAGTATAGCTGACAAAGTTTCTCTCTCACTCTTTGGGTGTATTTTTCACACAATGGTTTATGCGTAGCTGTACAGAATCTGTTTAGTTTTACTATGTTCTACTTGTCCATTGTGGGCCTTAATCCCTGGGTTAATGGAGTACTGCTCAGAGAATTCCCTGAAAAGAAAGATGCCCTCATGAAATGTCAACAATATGGTTGCATGATCAAAGCCTGAAGGATATCAATCACAAATGGCATCCCCAGATGCTCGAAGAAACTTCCACAGGGCCCCAGTGCTCATGGCAAACAGTGGTTGTTGAGAAAAGGAGACTCAATATCCTGCAGGGAGGAGCTCCCTGATATGAGCTCTCTGATAGGTTAATACAGGTTACCCTATCCCAAGTTTTCAGCCCTACACGCACATGTGCAAGGGTATATGAACTCAGAAGGCTGTGCTTTATATTTATTATGTAACAACAATAATAAAAGAGGTGACAAATTTGAGAGAGATTTGGAGGAACACAGGAGAAGCTTGTTGATACAGAAGAACGGAATAGAAATGTTACAAATACAGGACACGTACATAAAACAAAAAAAAATAAATGTGAAAAATTAACATGGTTTTCAAAGAATTCTATCTAATGAGCTTCTTTTTTAATATAAAATTTATTATATATACTTTTTTATAGTTATTAGATATTTTGATGGTAGCAAAAATATAAAATTAAACACACTAAAAAATTGTTCATATAGAAATTAATACAAATTAGTTGCAATGTGTGTATACATGTGTGGCATTGATGTCTCTTTGGAATGAGCTGTAGAAATAATGTAGAAACCTAGAAAATAGTTTTGCAGAACAAATAAACTGTTTTTGTTTAACAAAATTTTTACAAAAATTTTAGAAATGAGAGTAAAGTTTAAATAATTCATCTTAATGTATACAGTATAATCATTACTTTAAGTCCATTCCTTTCAGTTGATTTAAAAAGTAATTATAGAAAAATTCCCCATATGCTATTGATTTTTAGCACATATGTTGTTTGAATCCAAAATATTTAGTTTTCTTAAATGTATTTTTCAGCTCTCTTATTGCTACCCTTAAAGCTCACAACCATAACAACTTTGCCCTCCTCTGAAACAATTTTATTTAGGTAACATAGTTTAAAAACAAATTGAGTCATTTGAAGTCTTGAAAAAGGAGAGTTCACTAATATTTTCTTTTTTAAAATCTAGTTATGTAACTGGCTAGAGTAGGTTGTTAAAGTTTGTTATCTTGATAAACACCCCATGAGTAATTAGAATTAGCTGTTTGGATGCAAGATGAAATAAATATCAGAAAGTTTGTTTTCAGAAAATCATACAAATATGAGCAGATATGACATAGCATCTCATCTCTACCAGAAAGGGTTGAATTTAAGGGTTCTATTAGTAATCAGTAAATGAGTATTACAAATGTGAATTAATCAAAAAGATCTAATAGAACCATCAATTCTCGTATACAATTGTAACATCATTGACATTATTTAGAATTAAGTGATATAAGAGAAACAGAAGCAATGTTAACAGTCCCACGTTATTGACAATTACTGCCAAATTTATCTTCAAGTAGCAATAAGCAAAACATGCAAATGTGTTGAAAACTTATAATCAAGATAGAAAAGAACAGAATTTTAAAATACATGTCTCTGAAAATGTGTGTAACTCAACCAATCCAAGCTGAAATGTAACTAAGATAGTAAAGGAAGGGGAATATTCAAATTGACAAATGAAGAACTGAGTTATGGGCACTGTCCTTGGTACTTTGAGGCACAAGAAGACTACTGGTACACACATGTAAGCTGACAAAAGGAATAAACTACAGTTTCTCAAAGGCAAATCCAAAAGTATTTGTTCCAATGGTCTAGCTTAACTCACTATTTTTCATTTTGTTGTATATATTTTGACTAATTTTAGATATCAACAAAGAAAAAATGTATCTCTAAAGTTGATTATAAGATACTGGTCTATGTATGTAAATATTCTGGAAGGAACAGTAAATTTCATTCCTGGAATTTCTTTAGTATAATAAGTTTTAATTTTAATAGTCCATTAATACTCAGGCTTATTTCAGCCCAGACTCTTTACATCCTCACATCATTGATTAAGAGGAACCACTGGTCTATAGAATGCATTTGAGCTTTTCTCTTCTTTTCTTTTCTTTCTTTTCTTTTTTTCTTTTCCTTTCCTTTCTTTACTTTTGCTTTTCTTTTCTATACTTTTCCTTTTTTCTTTTCTATTCTGTTCTTTCTTTTTGTATCTACTTTCATGCTATTTCATATTTTATGTTGTCTTTATTTCTTCCTTTCTTTCTTTGTACTTGTAAGTAACAGATACTTATATTATTTCAATGTATTTGTATGTATTGTACTTATAAGTGATTCAAACTAGGAAATCTTATTTAGGATAAAGTATAAAGATTTTTTTTCAAATTATATTTCTCTTTCTTACCAAGTGGAATGTGTATAGTTCCTATATTATAAAATGTGAAATAGTTATTTTATTACTATTAGTATTTCATGTGAATAACTTTTAAAAATGATGTGTAATATGCACATAGAATTTTGCATATGGCATAATTATACAGTTTCATGGCTTTTAGCAAACTGAGTCTGGCTGTGTTATCACCGCATAGCTCATAAAATATAATATGATACCAGTGTGGTAAAGGAAAAATAGCTATAAATACATTTCTTGGATTTTGAGTAATTCATAATCTAAGACACTCTTTTCTTTCCTTTTCTCATCTCTTTTCTTTTTTCCTTTGTTTCTTCTCTTTTTTCTCTAACTTTCAGGGGCTACCAATGTTGAAACTTGGTCATTCCGGTAAACATTCTTTTTGTGAGTACATCCTTCATCCTCTTTCTTCTTTTATTTTGAGAGTCTTTTATATGCTGTAGTATTTTCCCAGCCATTCTGTAGGAAAGCCTTTTTGTCCATCTTCTCAACCCCTCCCCATTTGTAGTTTTGCACATCTTCACTCTGTACTCGTGTGTACTTGCACATATATAAAAATGAGAAGAAATACCCATACTGATATCTTTGGTGGCTATACAATTTCACAAGCCCTCCATTTATGACTGCAGTTTCTTCTCTTCCCATTTCCTCATCAGCACGTGTTGGCTTGCTTTTTTTTTTATGATAATGTCAATTCTGAGTGGCGTTAAATGGAAAGCTTTAATCTGCATTTTCCATTATGACTACTGATATTGAATACTGTTTAAAATATTTAGAATCCATTCACATATCTTCTTTTGAGAACTCTGTTTAGTTCCATAGCCCCGTTAACATATTTTTATTTTCATTCAAATCAATTTTATTAGGCAATGTTTCTACTGGCATCAATATTTCTATAGTTAACAGTTTTATATATGCCTGTGATATCATATTCTGCAATGAAAGGTAGTTGATTTCTTTCCATAGAATTCATTTATAATTTAAGTAATATAAAAAGAAGATATACAGCACTAATATAGTATCAGTACTAATGCACTTATTCTCTGATTTTTATATACATAAGCCTCTGGGAAAAGAGGATCCACACTACACATCCTCTTCATTTTTTTGATCTTTTATAAGAATTCATTTGCTTTTAATTTATATATATATATATATATATATATATATATATGCAGTTAGTTCTTAGATAATTTCATATTGTTGTCATGTTCAGTACACATCTCAATCTCCTCCTAGACCTACCTTCTTTCCTTGAATCCATTTTTGTTTATATTCATCACATCCAATTTTTACTGTCTATGTGTACTTAGATGTATGTCACTGTTCATTGGAGTGTGAGCATCAAGCAGAGTACACACTCTTGGAATGTTCACCCTTCTTCTCCAGGAAGCTGTCAATTGCTAATATGTCTACATCTGGAGGAGAAACTTGATGCCTCTTTGCTCAGTGCTGAGATTTGGTCTCTCTTGAGCTTGCTTTCCTTGTGAGTGTTATCATAATGGCTATGAGTTCACATGTGGGGTTGTCTTGGTATGTCCAGAAGACACTAGTTCCTTGTAGACATCTACTACCTCTATCTTTACACTCCTTCTGCTCCTTTTAATGCAATGATCCATGAACATTAGAGTAAAGTGTTAGGATGCAGGTATTCAGTTTTGAGTGGAAAATTCTATGGTCTCTTATTCTCTGCACTTTGGACTGTTGTGGGTCTCTGTGCTGATCACCATGTATTGCAACTGTAATTTTCTCTGGTAAAGATTGGGAGTTGAGAGATTTGTTAATCTATGAGCATAGTGATTATTCTTAGGAGATGGTTTAATGCTATGTCAACTAACAAAATAATATTGGAAGTTCTTCTGTAGAGCCTGTGATATTTTGTCCAACAGTTTTTCGTCCTGATAATGACTACAGTTTGTAGGTATTTTGTCGGGAAGTTTGCATCTACATTCATCCTCTACATTCATCCAGGAGATCGGTATATACTTTTTGTCTTTTTTTTTTTGGTATCGTCTATCTGTTTTTGTACTAGGATATTTCTGACTTTCTAAGAAGAGTTTGTTAGTGTTGATTCCTTCCTTCTTTTTCTTTTTATGGAACAGTTCAGAAGCACTGGCATTAGTTCATCTTGGAGAATAGAATTTAGAAATGAAGGTATCTGGGCATGGAATATTTTCAATTAGAAAACACTTCATTGCTGTTTTAATCTTGCTACCTCTTACGTATCTTTTAGATTATTAATGTTATTTGTTAAAATTGGGGTAGATCTTAATTTATATCTTTTAAACTTTAAAATTGAGCAGATATTTTTAAGGTTTATTCTAATTATTTTGTGAATTTCCTTTCTGTTGTGATAGCACCATTTTCATCTCTAATTTTATTGATTTGATACTTTTCTTTTTTATGATTAGTTTAACCCAGTGTTTTTGACATTATATATCTTTTAAAGAACCAATTCTTTATTTTGTTGGTCCCTAGTATTGCTTTACTCATTTCCATTTTAGCTACTTTCATCCTCATCTTAAAAATATCTTTCTGCTAACTCATTTAGAGATTTGGCCTGTTCTTCACTATCTAAGACCTAGAATTACACTAACATGCTTCTCACTCATCTCTGAGTTCCTTAATTCATTAAGAAGACACTTACAGCTGTAGATTTCCCTCTTATGACTACTTTTATATATCTCATAGGTTTTGGTGTATTATGCTTTCATTTTTATTTATGTGAGGAATTCTTTGACTTTTTTTGTTTTCGTCAATGACCTATTCATCATTCAATAGTGTATTATTCTATGTTGATGGGTTTCTTTAGGTTCTACAGCTTCTCCCAATGCTGATTTGTAGTTCTCTTTCTCCGTGATAAAGGTATAATACAAGGAGTTATATACAATTTCCCATATTTGTTTCACCTTACTTTTTGTCCTACTATATAATTTATCTTAGAGAATGGTCGGTCACTTGTTGAGAAAAACATGTATTGTCCAGTGTTTGGATGTGATATTCGGATGATGTCTCACCATGTCCTGTTTGTCTTGGTCTGAAAAAAAAACTCACTGTGTTGAGGCAGGAATGAAGAAATGACAGACATATACATACACATAAGCTGTGGTGAGGCAGGCTATGCAAGTTCTGGTTGAGATCATCTGCTCTGCAACCCAGAAACCTAGAAGTCAATTCTGAATAGCACAAGGAGGAGAGCTTAGCTAGTCTATAGGAGATCTCTGTAGGGGGGCAGTGTCAAGTTACAGTCATCTGGAGGAGGAGCCTGTGGTTTATAGTTTTTGCATCACTAGTGAATTGTGGTGAACACTCATACATGGACCAGAGAAAGGCTTGACCATTCTGAGACTCAATTGTGGAAGGCTTTGACAGTCTCATGTGTCTGAGACATGGGATTCTTGACTTGGCTGTCTCCATGTAATCAATACACATTTACTTGGACTTCATCCTCTTCCAACAATGTCATTTAAGTCTACCTAAGTTTTGATTGTACTTAATTTAAAGTCCTCTCTTATTTTAGCCTGGATGACTTATCATTTGAGGAGTGTGGAGTAAAAATTACCTCTTATTATTAGGCTACAGTTAATCAGTTACTTTACCACTACTAGTATTTGTTTTCTAAAATCCAGGTTTCAAATAATACCTTATTTTGTGCATATGTTTAGAACTGCAATGAACTCTCTTTAAGTGACCATTCTAAAATCTTTTCTGACTAGTTTTGGTTTAAAGTCTCTTTACACTACAGGAGTGTCTGTCTTTTATGCTGAGATCCTCCTCCTCCTCTTACTCCTCCTCATTCTTCTCTTCTTCCTTCTCCTCCTCATCCTTCTGTTCCTCCTCATCATCCTTCTCTTCTTCTTGTTCTTCTTCATCTTCTCTGTAATTACACAGATGTGTTTGGAAGCATATTTGGTAGTTATAGACTATATTCATGAACAGTGGAGGACACTGCAGGAAGATTCAATCTTCTAATTAGAAGACTATCTGAATAACTTTTAGAGCTTGCTCCTTTGTGGCTTAGGCTGTTTGTAATAATATTTTCTTATATTAATGAAAGACAATAGTATTGACTACTAGACTAGCAGGTGGCAGACCATCAAGGCAATTAACTATGAATTTTGGTAGAGACTTAAGAATCTTTAAGAAATGTAATCATACTACCTGCAAGTAATGAATCTGAGTTTTCCTTTTCTTGGTCCCTGGTTATATGTTTAACACCAACATTCTCTCTTTATTGTGACATCTTATTGTTTAATATATAGTCACCTTTTCTTTTTCTCACTAGACTTGATTTTGTGATTATCTTATGAGATACCAGAGTAGCAATGCCAATTTGCTTTCAGCTTTCATTCATTTGCTGGCTTCACTCCCATGTGTTAATTTACAAATGTTTTTTGGATACAACAGATACTTGAATCTTGTTAATCCAATTAGGTCATCTGTGTCTTTTAAGTGGGTTGAGTCCCTTTGTATTTATGTCTATTTTTAAGAAGGCTTTGCTATTTCATATGGTTTTGTAGGTTATTTATCTGTTTGACTGAATCACTGTGTAATTTAACCTCCTTTGCTTATTGTGTTGGACTTGATGTATTATGTTTTAGCTCTTCTTTTATCATTTTTTCCTCTCATAAAATACTTTTGTGCACTTTTGATTGAAATTATATTTTTTTCTCTGTGCAAAATACTCTTTGAACATGTTATGTAGTGCTGACATGATTGACATGGTTTGCCTTAACTTGTGCTTGTCTTGGATTCTCCTTCTCCTTCAATTTTAAAAGATAGCTAGTAATTGCTTAGTTTTAAGGCTTTCAACATATCATTTTATGTTTTCTTATCTTTTGCGGTTGTTGATGAAAGGCTGATGTTATTCTGAAATGTTTGCTTTTTCAGGTGAGTGTCAGATTTTAATACTGTTTCTTTGATTTATACTTCTGACATCTTAACTTTGATGTGAAACTCTTGTGTTTTACTTGTTTTCTTTTTCAGGTTTCAGATATTTTTACGGCACAATCACATTGAATAGATGATCTGTGACTTTAACTTCTTCTTAAACATTGTTTAGATTTGTTAGTTTGGTGTCTTAGTTAGGGTTTCTACTTGTTTGATAAAACACCGTGATTAAATCAACTTGGGGAGAAAACTTTACTTTGTCTAAAGTTACATCCCATCATTGAGAACATTCTGGGTAGGAAGATGGATGCAGGAACTGAAGCATAGACCATGGAGAAATGCTGTTTATTGGACTGCAGTTCATATCTTTCTCAATCTTCTCTTTTTTTAATACCATCTAGGAATACAGGTCCAGGAATAGCACGATTCAGAATAAACTGAATGTTCCCATATCAGTCATTAATTTAAAAAAAAAATACTGCATATTTTCTTATAGGCAATCTGATAGAAGCACTGTTGGAATGGAAGTTCCTTTCCCAGGTAACTGTGGTTTATACCAAGTTGATTTTAAAAATCTATGAAATAGTCCCATTGTTGAATTGGCACACAAAAACATTACTATTAAAACAAAACCATTTCTTTCTTGTTTATACCCAAGATTTTATATTCATACCACTGTCACAATGCAAAATACACATTATTTTAAACGTCTATTAAAAATTTCAATTTAGAAGGTTCAAAATAACTTAAAAATTTCAAAATCTCTCTAAAATATCCCAAATCCCATAACTGATGTTCTGCAAAATTTTTCAATATTTTCTTATTCCAAGCATAAAGAGATAGATTGTACTCAAAGAAAACAAACAAACAAACAAACAAACAAACAAACATATCTACCATTTTACTGTCAGAAGTCTTAGACTCAGCATCTTTTGGACTTCACATGATTGGAGAAAATCTGTTTTTCTAGCTCTTGCATCCACAGTACACACAGATCATCTGGCAGGCCCAGGTCAGTTTACTCCACATCTATTGATGTTCTTGCTGATTGTCCAGCAGTCCTGGCATCTTAAGTATGCCTGAGTCTCCACTGTTAACCAGGATGCACCACTAGGAGTGGCTTCTGCTCTCTCATAGTGCCAAGCTTTGGCTCATCTTCATAACCCCTCCATATGTTCAAAGCCAGTACCAACTGAGAGACTTACTCTCAGTTTGGTTGCCAGCAAGAGGTACTGCCTTGACTCCATCTGGACTGCAGCTTTTGGGCCCTGATCCTTGCAGAAACACTTCCCTGATGCTCTCAGCACTCAGTGATTCTTCTAACCCTAAATTCTATAATACTGTTAGAATCCTCCCTAAAACACATGGTCAGGTCTGTCACACCCCAATAATTAGAATTAATTTCTGTCATAGATAAGGTTTCTATTATTGTGATAGAATAACATGGCCCAAAGCCTTGGGGTGGAAAGGGTTTATTTAATCTTATAACTCTTAAGTATATCTGCATTACTGAGGAGACTAAATAGTATTTCTGCATAATTTCTGCTTCAGTTCCTGCCTCCAGGTTCCTGGCCTGATTCTCTTTAGTAATGGTGTGTGACCAGAGAGGTGAAGATTAAATAAACTGTTTTCTCTCTATTCTGTTCCGTGATATTTTCTGAATGCAATATTGTCTTTGTCTTGTCTCGTATCCTTTATTTTGTCTGATCTTACCCATTGATACCCTCCACTATGTGTTTGTATAAGACATCAAAAGCATATTTAGTAAAAGCAAAATTAGATTAGTGGGACAATTTAAAATAAAACAGCTTCTATGCAGCAAATGTGCTGTAAGAAGTGAGTTAGGCTTTAAGCAGAAGAAAGAGAGTAGTGGGCTTGATTATTGCTGGTATAACAGCTTTAACTTCATTAATTGCTAGCACTGCTGCTTCTGCAATAGCATTGACACAAGGAGTTAAGACAACTATTTTTGTTAACCATCTAGCAAAAGATGTTACTAACATATTGAGTATACAAAAGGATTTATATAGGTATCTGGAACAACAGATTCTTTATAACCTATCCAAATTATCTAAAGGAGGTTCAGAGTTCAAGGTTTAGGAGCCATCCCAAGTGTCATGACAAATATGATTGGAATAGTGTTACTTCTAAAAGTGATTGTCATTATAATTAGAAAAAATAGTTTAAAGACTCCTGTGGGATATTTGGTATAATTCTAACACCTCTCTTGGTGTTTTAACTTTGCATAGTGAGATTATGAATTTAAAGAATGCTGCTCTGTTGAGCTTTGATGCTGCAGATAATTCCGATAAAACTATCGATGGCTCGAGGTCAGTATTTCCATTTTGATCAAACCTCAGGAATGGCATATATAACCTTATTATGCTAGCCTGTTTTGTCCTGAGAACACATTTATTCCTGCCCGTCATGTTAAAGCTTGTCTCTCACTACATCAACAGGCTGGCAGCCAAAGTACATGATTTGAAACTGAAAATGGACCCCCAGACAGAGTTATTAATTTAACAGACTGGCAAGCCAAGGACAGGTAAGATTCTGTACAGAGCCATACCAACCTAAAACATAAGTGCATTGCTTATGGTAATGCATATTTCAGGATGTGTAAGGAAAGCATTCTTGTCAGAATGACCTAAGATAGGCTCACTCTGGTTTATGCAATAAAAAGGGGGAGTTGTGGAAAGCTTTTGGGACTGCCTGGCAGGAATCTGTTATTTGACAAGGACAAGGAAATGGGCCACTTAGAAGGAATCTGACACAGGCTAATGACAAGGAAATGAACTGAAGGCAGGAATCTGACATTGGACTAGAACAAAGAAGTAATTTCAGGCAGAAATCTAAATTTTAGGCTAGAACAATAAGTAATTATAGGCAGAAATATAAATCTTAAGTTAGAACAAAGAAATAGGCTTCAGGCATGAAAATGACTTTGGGCTAGGACAGGGAAGTAGGCTCAGATATTTTGATCATCCTGATAAGCCCTTAGAAATAGTGATCACAGGACTTTATTTATTGTAGTGCATGTTCTTTGATTATCTGGCTTTATTGTCATTTTTATTCCTGCAGTATTTGCATCTATTATATTGCTAGTTCCTCAACCTAGAACTGACTTTAATACTTGCATGTTATTTAAACAGTATAAAGGCAAAAACAGGAGGAGGAAGGATGGGATAGGGGATTAATGGATGAGGGGAACAAGGAAGGGGGATGGAATCTGAAATATAAATAAATAAAATATCAAATTAAAAAAACCCCAAAGGTCATCTAAAGACTGGGAGGACAAGATTTAAGAACCATATATCTGATGATATATTAATATTTGAAGAGATAAACTTCTCCAGCAATTCTGTAAGTAAAGAAAGGAGAGGCTATTGAAAATGGTTAACACTGTTAAATAGATTTTTTTCCACAAAAAAAAATATAGAAAGTACTACAACACTGCTTCCTTGGGAAGAACTCACCAGATCTATCAGGAATTGTATCATATCCATCAGAATGGCTTTTGCTGAGAACATCAGGTATAAGTATTACAAAGTCAATAGAAGTAAAAGCTTCTTGTGTAGGGTAGGTGGTAACACAAACTTTTATAATTGTGGAAATAGTATGGATGTCTTTAATGGAAGTAAATCTGAGTATTATCACAAAATTCAGCCATCTCAATTCTGAGCCTCCATTTAAAAATATATGGCATAAGTATTTTAAAGAAAGATCTGTACCTTTCATATTTGATCATTCGATATCCTTAGAAATGAAAGATTGGCAACAAACTAGGTGTTCATAATCAGAATCATAAGATATAAATTTTCGTAACTGTATGTGTGTTAAGTATTGAAAAGCAGGAATATCCTAGTTTTAACAGAAAAGTGAATCTGGAAAAGAACATTTTATGGAATATAAGCCCTATCCAGAAAGACAAATTCTCTATAATTAAATTATATGTGGAATTTGAAAAATCAAATTAATAGGCTAAGAGAGAAAGACAGTTGTCAAAGACTTGTGGATGTGAGAAAGTTTGAGATGATAATCAAAGGGATACTAGAATGCACTTTTGACATGAATAAGTTCAGATAATCTAAAACACATGATTGAAGTTAAGAACATTGTACTGTAAGCTTGAAATTAACTGAAAGATTGTAACTTTTGTTGCTTTCACAATACATGCTGATACATACAGGTATATGGATATTTTAATCAAATTAACTATGATATTATTTTTAAATTGTATATGCACATATAATTATTACCCTATAAGAATTAAGTATATTTAAGTATACTGACCAATTATATCTCAGTATAACTGAAAATAAAGTTTGATCTGCCAGTACTTGTAGCATCTGGAAATTAAATTCTATATCTTTCTTTTTTTTCAAAAAGAGTGACATTCTTCTTGACTGTTTTATTTGAGAAAATTTCATTGTCCTCTGAGGTAGCTTTTCCATTTTATTTTTGAAATTATTTCTGTATCCTATTGTATTACTACAAAAGGTGGTGGTGGCACACATCATTAATCCAACTCTTGAGAGGTTGAGGCAAGTGGATCTCTGAGTTTGAGGCCAGCCTGGTCTACAAAGTAAGTTTTAGGACAATCAGCGCTACACAGAGAAATCATCTTGAAAAACCAAAACCAAAAGTCTTTAAAAACCAAAACCAAAAGAACAACAACAACAACAACAACAACAACAACAAAACAACCCCTTGCTCATGTTCCAATTACAACCTGTATCTTACCTGTGTAGGAAAAGCTCAATTTCAGCTTCTTATATTTATCTACAAGTGGCTTTGAGTTTTCCCAATGCACCTGTCATTCATCAGTTAGAGATTTGTATACATTTGCATTTAAAATTTTGTGTATCTTTGTCTTTGCAGGATTCTTTACTCATTTTAAAGAAGGTTGCTCTAATATCTGTGTCCAGGTTCTGTGCTGCTACTGAAGCATTGACTATCTGGGGCACACAGGAACTCAGACTGTCTTCAAACTAGAGGCATCAAACTCATAAGCGCACCATCTGTAACAATTTCCCAAAGTCTTAATCCTTTCTCTCAAAGGAGCATAGGGCTTAAAGAAAAAGTTCATTTCAGGTTTCCCAATTTGTTATCCAGATTCTATAGTTATTTTTGAGATGATGCATTTGTTTAGCATCCTTTACCTTGCTTAAAAAACTCCTCAGGGTAGAACAACTTAATCCTTAATTCTCAGAAGGCAGTAATTTCTCTTTTGAATAAGCTACAAAACATATGTTACTGTGTAAAAAGGTTAAATCCTTATCAAAACCAGATTTTAAAAGTTAGACATTTAAAGCTATAAAGAATTACATCAACAGATCAAAAGTCAGTAAAATCATAAATAGAACCTCAGACAGTATTGATATTTTTCCAGTAATGGATATATAACTTTTATTTTATTGAGTTAGAATTTGTTTTCTTGTTCCCTGTCCCTTGACCAGATGGGACAATATGGATTGTTTCCTTGACACTGGCAAGCTGTGTACATGGTTCTTAGAAATCTAATTTTCCTTCATGGACAAGTGTGAACAAAATATTCTCATCAAAGTTTCTGGTAATCTTTTTAATCAATAAGTTTTTACATCAGAACGTCTCGTCTAAAAATTTAAGAACTAAATAAAAAGAATATAATTAAATTGAAAATTATTTTCATCAGTTGTAAATAAATATTACATTATAAAAAAAGAGAGGCCTCAGGCTGGATTTAGAATGCAGATCCAAAGTATAAAATTTAAATTTTTATTTATTTTGAGACTCAAGTATAGTGAATTTATAGTTAAATACCTTGATGCTCTCTAGTTTCAACTTATTTACTCATTTCTATCCCAATAGTTTTAAAACAAAGGTATAAATTAATGTTGTTTAATTATTATTTGCATTATTAACATTGATATCTACTTACTTTGTTGAATAATCCACTTTTTGTTGGATATTTCAATTAATTCATCTTGAATTAACATTTGTAAAATATAAATACTTCAGGTGCATATCTTCATATCTGAGTAAATATTTCTCAGATTATAAGCATCTAAATTTTAAACCATGTAACTATGCAAAGATATCTTTATGTCCTTTTATATTTAAAATGTATAGTCTACTAGGTAACCTTAAGATTAAATACTTTTAGTTCTGTGGACTGTATCTTGGGTATTCTCTGCTTGCCTGCCTTCCTTCCTTCCTTCCTTCCTTCATTCCTTCCTTCCTTCCTTCCTTCCTTTATTTTTTTATGGCTAATATCTACTTATTAGTGAAGGCCCAAGTAAATATTCCTCAGTCTTACTTGGGAGGGAGGTACTTGGGAAGGAAAGTGGACAGGATGAATGGGGAGAGAGGAAAGAGGGGAAACCTGGTCTGGTATTGGATGAGAGAAAAGGACTGAAGCCCAGAGTGCCAGCAGAAAGAATGAAAACAGGCAACCTAGGGAGGTAGGATGTTGGGGGCAGGGGCTCCAGAATACAACAGAGACCTGGGAGGTGAGACACTAAAAGGGAGGGACCTTAGACAAAATGCCCTACAGTAGGAAGAGGGAACTTATAAAGCCCACCTCCAGCAGGAAGACAGGGGATCAAGTGAAGGTGTAGATTACAATCCCATAGCCAAAAGTCTGACCCATATTTGTTCCTGTTTGAAAAAAACTACAGGGATGGAAATGGGGAAGAGTTTGAGGGGAAAAAAGGTTCAGTGACAGGCCCAAAGTGGGATCCAGCGCAAGAGGAAGTCCCAAGGCCTGACACTATTACTGAGGCTAGGGAAAGCTAACAAAAATGGACCAATCATGACCACACTATGGAAGACCCAACAAGCAGCTGAAAGAGCCAGATGCAGATATTTGCACACAACCAATGGGCAGAAGCTGCTGATCTCTGTGCTTGAAATAGGGAAAGGCTGGAAGAAGCTGGGGAGGAGAGGGACCCTGTATGAGGACCCGCAGTCTCAATTAACATGTATGCCCAAGATGTCTCAGACACTGGACTACCAACCTGTCAACATACACCAGCTGATATGAGGCCCCCAACAGCAGAGGACTGCAGAGTTTATTCTGAGAAGATACACCTAACCCTCAAGAGACTGGAGGTCCCAGGGAGTTTTGAGGTCTGGTTAGGTGGGGGGGAGGGGGGAGGGGCTGGGGACATCCTCGTGGAGACAGGGGATGGGGGAGGAGGTATGGGATGTAGAGCAGTCAGAGGGTGGATGTGGATGGGGGAATATAATCTGGAGTATAAAAAAATAAATAAATAAAAGACAAAAAAATTTTTAAAAAGATTATTTTTGACGTGAAATTCTAACATCATATAATAAATAGTAAGTCACTTAGATGCATATTTCAAATTCCTGACAAATCTTTCATTTGATTAGAGAAAAGCTACATGAACATTTCTGGCAATAAAATAAATCTTAAAGGCTGACTATGAAAAATCTAAACTTTAGATATTCTAAACTTTAGATCATCTAAAACTTTAGATGATATTTAGATATTTTTTGGAAAAACTAAGAGTCACAATATCATTTATGTATACTAATGTGTTAATCATTCAATAATTTGCTAACTCTTAGTTGGTACAACACGACCATCATGATATCTGTCATTAAAGCATAGTTATGCCTTATAAACTGTATTTATATAACATAGCAGGGAAGAAATTGCATACTTGTCTATAGTTTATTTATTTCTTAGAGTATTTTAAAGTGTGTTTCAAAGAACAAGACTTTTGTACTAACATTCTGTAGGTGAAATATAAATTCAGACTTTACTAAAGACCATTGGTTCTGGATCCTTCCTGAAACAACCTCCACAGTGCTGTGTTTACATGTATGAGCTACTACATTCAGTAGAATGGAAGCCAGAGATTAATCGTTTTGGGTGAGCCATACTTTACTAAATGTAACTGACATTCATAACCATTAAAATCTTTTCCTTTCCATGTCATATTCAGAATTATTTACAAATTTCTCTAATATCTAGAAATGATTTTTATTCATAAAAGATTTTGATTTTGTGAGATATACCATCAGTAATGGTAGAGAAAGGACTGAGGTATTATAAGTTCCGCAAGATTTATTGTAACTAAATACCTACTATGTCAAACTTAATTTACAATTTTTAGGCAGTTATTTGTACAACTATATCTCATAGAAATCAAGATAGTGCTATCATAATTTAATTTATTATAGTTATATATGGGTTGAAATTATTATATTTGTATATTTAAATTGTGATCTGGTATGGTTTTAATGCACACATGCATTTTCTTCAAACCTTTTAAAAGAATCCATAAAATGAGTGCAATTTTTGTGGATATCTTAGGAAGTCCCCTCGCCTCTGTGTGTGTGTGTGTGTGTATGTGTTTGTGTGTGTGTGTGTGTGTGTGCATGCACATGAGTGTGTGTGTGCTTGCAAACATGGGTATGTGCAATGTTGGTGTGCTTGTACATATATACTATGCAAGAAAAGGCCATAGGTCAGCCTTGAGTATCATTATTTTTGAGACAGCCTTTCACTAAAACAGGATATCAGTGACTCAGATAGCTTCAAGTATCCACTATCTAGTCTCCTACCCAGCAGTAGATTATAGACATGGACCACCATGCCTACCATTGTATGTGATTCTTAGGATTAGGCTCTAGACTTCATGCTCTTGTGGAAGGCATTTTAATCCACTGAACTATCTCCTCAATGTGTGTATATTTATTTCTTAATGTTAGGACAGCATTCATTTGGATGACACCTTTGTAGTTAATGTACTTTGGAATTTTCTTGTCTCGGTTCTCACCATTCAGATCAGACATGCAGAGACCACTTTACAGAAACCACATGGCCAGAGTTCAGAATACCAGTTCTGCAGAAGCAAGGGTGAGACAGAGTACAGACTTGGAAAGTCAAAGAACAATCTGAATCATGAAGGGCTTTGGATATGTTGAAAGCAAACAATAAAGTATCAAAAGAAACAAGACATTGCTGATGGGTGCTTTGACTAGGAAGATGATGAGCCATTGTGAGTTTGTGGTTACCTTTGTTCAGGGCATAGATGAATTCTGTAATTTGGTGACAAAATAGTGCAATATTATTTACTTCTCTACCAGTCTGAAAAACAATAACAATATTTCAAAAGACAACATTTTTAAGAATATTCAATCCAACACATTTTTTAACATTTAAATCAAGCAGTGACATATTGCACTAATACCTAGAGCCAAGTATTTATAAGGAGAAATGAATAAATCAAGGACTTCTCTTACATCCTTGTGAATAATAAGTTTCTACTTAAAGTACGTGTCCCATCAGCCTGACTTATGATATGAAGCTAACAGAGTAATTGAGTAGGCATATTTAATTTTTTAACATATTCTAACTTTAATTCTTTGAAAATTAGTAATGACAATAATGATAATGTTTATGTTACAAACAATAAAAATGAAATACTAGAAATACAATGACTATTTCAGTCTTACGTTAAAAACATAAAAAAGAAATACATAACTTTTAACTTGTCACAGAGCATAAAACAAACCTCCCTGAAATGATGAAAATTGAGTAAAATTGAATATATACTTTGGGACCAGTATAGAACGAGTTCCTCATGTTCACAAATTTAAAAATAGCATTTGAAGAGTAAGCAGAAAAAAACAAAACTACATAAATGCATGTGTATATTTAAATCAATAAATTATTTACAATGATATGAAATTATGTATAAACATAAGTTACTCTTAGAGATGCTGTTTGCTTGTGTTCTCACATTGTATATTTTCACACAAAGACAAAAACGTGGACATAGATTATATTAGGTCAGGAATATCAGAATCTCAGTCTTCTGTATTCCTTTATGCTGTGGGTTACATCTATTTATTTACATGTGCATGCATTTGTATGTACTCAGTGTGTATGTGTGTGAATATGAATGTGCCAATGATTCCATGTTAAGAGGTTAGGAGACAGCTTATGATAGTGGGTATTCTTCTTCCATGACATGAATTCTGAAAAATGAACTCACATCTTCAGACTTGCTTGCCTAGGTATCTTGTTGACACACCACAGTTTATAACAGAAAATTTGAATTTCTTTTGTTACATATTTAGAGATTAACAAAGGCTTTCCTCATGAAAATTTTAAATAAACAAGGAAATTTAAATATGCAGGATGTTGCACCAATAAAACATGTTTAAAATTTGTCAGAGTATTCCTTCAGTGTATCCTCTTTTGGTTACTAAATTTTTCTTATTCTTATCTCATATATTACATTCCTTTCATAGTTTAATCTTCCTAATCCCTTCTAAGTCCCTCCCCCAGCTCCCACTCCATCTACTCCATCTTCATTTTTTTTTTCAAAAAATTGGCAGGTCTCCCATGGATATCAACCAAACATGGCATATCAAGTTGCAGTAAGACTAGGCACCTCCTGCCATATTAAAATTGGATGAGGAAACCCAGAAGAAGTAAAAAAGATCCCAAAGTTAAGCAAAAGACTCAAGGACAGTCCTTGTTCCCACTGTTAGGAGTCCCACTAGAAAACCAAGTTATACCACCATGAGATATCTGCACAGGTCCTAGGTCAGACCCAGGTAGACTCCTTGAATGTCAGTTCATCTCTGTGAGTCCCTATGAGCACAGGTTAGTGGAGTCGTTTAGTTTTTTTGTGGTGTCCCCGACTGTTCTCCCTCCTACAATCCTTCTTCACCTTCAGCAGGATACCCCAGTGTCTGCCTAATATTTGGTTATGGGTCTCTGTATCTGCTTCTATCAGTTTCTGGATGAAGACTTTCTAATGACAACTGGGGTATGTGCCAGTCAGATTTGTCTTTATGGGTCTGGGTTACTCCAGTCAAGATATTTTTTTCTAGTTCCATTCCTCTGCCTACAAATTTCATGATTTTTAAAAAAATACCTGAGTAATAATTATAAAATGGGGTATAAATCGAAGGAGAGAATTCTTAATAGAGGAGTATCAAATGGGTGAGAAACATTTAAATCAATGTTCAATATTCTTAACCAGCAGAGAAATGCAAATCAAATGACTCTGAAATTCTATCTTCTACCTGTCAGTATGGCTAAGATCAAAAACAAAAATGACAACTCATGTTGTTGAGAATGTGGATGAAGGGAAACTCTCATCAGTTGATGATGGATGTGCAAGACTGTAAAGCCACCTTGGAAGTCAGTATAGTGGTTTCTCCTAAAACTGGGAATTGGTCTACCTCAAGACCCAAATATATCACTTCAGGGCCTATATCCAAAGGACCTTTGACCATACCACAAGGGCCCTTGTTTAACTATGTCCATAGCAGATTAATTCACAATAGCCAGACACTACAAACAACTTAGATGTCCCTAAACTAAAGTATGGTGAAAAAAAGAAATTTTATACAGTATATTCATTTTTAAGAGCAGCCACATGAAACTGAAAACTAATATAAAATTATACATGGTGAACTATATCTGAACAATAATTTTCTCTTCAAAAATAGTTTAAGTGTAAAAAATACAACAAGGTTCAAAGGGGATGGCTTAGGAGAGGAAAGTGCCAGCTGCATGAGCTAACTGAGATCTATCACTAGAACCACATAAGAAGACAGATTCAGTGGCACACATCTATATTTACAACAGTGATTCCAACAGTGAGACGGGAAGCAGAGACAGGAGAGTTTCATAGGAGCTTGTATATCAGGTAGCTCTGAATATGTAGTACAGCAGCAAAACATAGCTCTGCTTTACATTAATATAGGATAGACCGTGTTCAGGATTCTAACTCTCACACTGGAAAGCAAAACAGAAAGGTAAAGAGATGGAGAGGAGAAAAGAGCCAAGGAGGAAAGGAGTAGGAGTGTGATGTGAAATAGATACTGGGTCATGGGCATTGTCCATTTCTATAGGGAGAATTAAATGTGTAATATTTGAATTCACAGAAACCAGAAACTTTATATGAATAAAATATTGCAGAATTAATTTTTCAAACATCTGTGACTTCAGAGTAAATTCAAGATGAAGTAGTAAGAATAAGAAGTTATTATCTATATTGTGGACTCCATGCCAGGCCTCAATATTAGATGTGTCTTAAGCTATTCCTTTATTGTAGTTTCTTGAACATGTGCTTGTATATTTATAGTTTTAGAAATATTTATTGCCATTAGTTATTTGTTATATGACAAAGTACTTGACAAGAGAACTTTTGGAGGGAAGATTATCTGACTCAGGTTGCGAAAGTACAACACATCATGTAGGAGAAAGCATGTCAGTGGGGCTTACACCAGCTGGCCACAGTACACCTGCATCCAGGAGTAAATGAATGCCCTGTTCAGCAATTCTCTCCTTTAAATTCATCCCAGGGCTCCAGCCCTTAAAATAGTATTGCCTACAGGTAAGGAGGTTTTCTTACATTTGCTTCCCTAATCTAAATAATTCCTCACAAGCATGCTGAGAGGCATGTACCCTGGGAGATTCTAGATCCTATTAACTTGAGAGTCCCTATTAACCATCTCATGGGATTTCCTCAACTTTCCTTCTGAATTGTGCTTTTTATTTATTTCTTTTTCTCACCAAATCTACCCTCTCCTCCCAAAATTCTTCAAACACAGTTTTCAGGTTAAAATCATTACTATTTCTAGAAAAACAAAGACAGACTATTTAGCTTCGGTATGAACATCTACAAACACAACTTTTAGTGAATCAACCATAATCTTTAAAATCTGAATAACAAAGAAATAGTGGGAATGAAGAAACTGAAAAATTAAGACTCCATTCACCTTATAAGCTTCATTTGGTAAAAAATGCATACAATATAAGTTGAAATTTTAATAGATTATTTTTAAAGTAGCCTGAACATCAAGAAAATAGAATTAGAAAGTCAGAAATCAATGTTACCAAAATTTGGCACTTGATATAGGCGAAGGAAAGGAGTGAGGATAAGACAGTAGTGCAAAGAAGTTTTTATATGACTGGGGGAGTCGGGGCCAGAGCATTTCAGGAAAGAAAAGGGCTGTTTGGAAAAGGATGTTGTTTAGCACATGGTGGAATGGGATTTGATAAAGATAGTAAAGAGAGTGGTACGCTCACTATCTCAAACGCATATGAGACAGAAGGACAAAGTGGCTTTTGACTGGGGAGGCATCTGGTGATTGTAGGTTGCTCTATAGGACTTAAATAAAAAGAATCACAGACTCAGGAAAGAAGACAACTTTTATTACATTGTGAAAACTATCAGCTAAAGGACAAAATGCACTGAAAATCTTAGAAAATTTCAAGATGATGCAGTATGTCAACTACACGACATCCTGGTTTATATAGAGAAAGCACAGGATTCTGATAATTGGAGTGAACATTGGATTAGAAACATCTGAGAAACCTGAAACATAATATTAACTGGTGTAGCATAGTCCAGATGGTGTAGCACATTTTTTTTGTTGTTTTTTGTTTTTGTTTTTTTTTTCGTTTTTTTTATTGGATGTTTTATTTACATTTCATATGTTGTCCCCTTACCCCATCCCCAACCCACCCAGGAACTCCCTATCCCCTCACCCCTCCTCCTTCTTCTCTGCGGATGTAACCCCTACCTACCCCCCAACTCTCACCTCCCCACCCTCAAATTCCCACCAGCTAGGGCGTCCAGCCTTCATGAGGTCAAGGATCTCTTCTTTCACCTATGCCCAGCAGGGCCCACCACTCTTTAGCTGAATCCCTGGATCCCTCCCTAAGTGCTCCCAGGCTGGTGGTTTAGACCCTGGGAGCTGTGGTTGGTTGGTATTGTTGCTCTTCTCATGGGGCCACAAACCCTTTCAGTTCCAATGGCCTTCTCTCTAACTCCTCCATTGGGAACCCCATTATAAGTTCAATGGCTAGTTCCGAGCATCTCCCTCTGAATATGTCAGACTCTTGAAGACCTCTGAGGAGACATCCATATCAGGCTCTTATCAGCATGCACTTCCTGACTTCCACATCAGCATCTACCTTTGGTGACTGCACATGGGATGGATACTCAGGTAGAATGGTCTTCAGACGGCCCCTCCTTCAGTTTCTGTCCCTCACTTTGTCTCCATATTTGCTCCCTTGAGTATTTTGTTGCTCCTTCTAAGAAGGACCAAATCACACCTACTTGGTCTTCCTTCTTCATGAGCTTCATGTGGCCTTTGAGTTGAATCTTGGGCATTTCAAGGTTCTGGGCTAATATCCAATAATCAGTGAGTGAATACCATGTGTGTTCTTTTGTGATTGGCTTAACTTCACTCAGGATGATAATTTCTAGTTCCATCCATTTACCCAGGAACGTCTCAAATTCATTGTTTTTAATAGCTGAGTAATACTCCATTGTGTAAATATACCACATTTTTTGAATCCATTCCTCAGTTGAAGGACATCTGGGTTCTTTCCAGCTCCTGGCTATTATAAATAAGGCTGCTATGAACATAGTTGTGCATATGTCCTTGTTATATTTTCGAGCGTCTTCTGGGTATATGCCTAGGAGTGGTATAACTGGATCCTCAGGTAATGCTATGTCCAATTTTCTGAGGAACCACGACACTGATTTCCAAAGTGGTTGCACCATCTTGCAGTCTCAACAATGGAGGAGTGTTGCTCTTTCTCCACACCCTCACCAGCATCTATTATCCCCTGAGTTTTTAATCTTAGCCATTCTGACTGGTGTGAGATGGAATCTCAGGGTTGTTTTGATTTGCATTTCCCTGACGACTAAGGATACTGAACATTTCTTTAGGTGCTTCTCGGCCATTCGAGTTTCTTCCCTTGAAAATTCTTTGTTAAGCTCTATACCCCATTTTTTTGATAGGGTTATTTGGTTGTCTGGAGTCTAATTTCTTGAGTTCTTTGTATATATTGGATATTAGCCCTCTATCAGATGTAGGATTGGTAAAGATCTTTTCCCAATTTGTTGGTTGTCGTTTTTGTCCTATTGACAGTGTCCTTTGCCTTACAGAAACGTTGCAATTTTATGAAGTCCCCTTTGTCAATTCTTGATCTTAGAGCATATCCCATTGGTGTTCTGTTCAGGAACTTTTCCCCTGTGCCTAGGTATTCGAGGCTCTTCCCTACCTTCTCTTCTATTAGTTTCAGTGTATCTGGTTTTATGTGGAGGTCCTTTATCCACTTAGACTTGAGCTTTGTACAAGGAGATAAGAATGGATCAATTTTCATTCTTCTACATGTTGTCCTCCAGTTGAACCAGCACCATTTGTTGAAAATGCTGTCCTTTTCCCACTGGACAGTTTTAGCTCCTTTGTCAAAGATTAAGTGACCATAGATATGTGGGTTCATTTCTGGGTCTTCAATTCTATTCCATTGATCTTCCTGCCTGTCTCTGTACCAATACCAAGTAGTTTTTATCACTATTGCTCTGAAGTAAAACTTGAGGTCAGGGATGGTGATTCCTCCAGAAGTTCTTTTATTGTTGAGAATAGTTTTCGATATCCTGGGTTTTTTGTTATTTCATATGAATTTGGGAATTTCCTTTTCTAACTCTGTGAAGAATTGAGTTGGGATTTTAATGGGGATTCCATTCAATCTGTAGATTGCTTTTGGCAAGATGGTTATTTTTTATTATATTAATCCTGCCAATCCATGAGCATGGGAGATCTTTCCATCTTCTGAGATCTTCTTCGACTTCTTTCTTCAGGGACTTGAAGTTCTTGTCATACAGGTCTTTCACTTGCTTTGTTAGATTCACATCAAGGTATTTTATATTATTTGCAACTATTGTGAAGGGTGTCATTTCTCTAATTTCTTTTTTGGTCTGTTTATCTTTCATCAGTAGAGGAAGGCTACTGATTTGTTTGAGTTGATTTTAAAACCAGCCACTTTGCTGAAGTTGTTTATCAGGTTTAGGAGTTCTCTGGTGGAAGTTTTGGGGTCACTTAAGTATAATATCATATCATCTGCAAATAGAGTTATTTTGACTTCTTCCTTTCCTCTTTTTATTCCTTTGACTTCTTTTTGTTGTCTAATTGCTCTGGCTAGGACTTCTAGTACTATATTGAATAGGTAGGGGGAGAGTGGGCAGCCTTGTCTAGTCCCTGATTTTAGTGGGATTGCTTCAAGTTTCTCTCCATTTAGTTTGATGTTGGCTACTGGTTTGCTGTAAATTGCTTTTACTATGTTTAGGTAGGGGCCTTGAATTCCTGATCTTTCCAAGACTTTTATCGTGAAGGGATTTTGAATTTTGTCAAATGCTTTCTCAGCATTTAGTGAGATGATCATGAGGTTTTTTTTCTTTGAGTTTGTTTATATAGTGGATTACATCGATGGATTTTCAAATATTGAACCATCCATCCATTCCTGGGATAAAACTTACTTGATCATGATGGACGATTGCTTTGATGTGTTCTTGGATTCGGTTTGCTAGAATTTTATTGAGTATTTTTGCATCGATGTTCATAAGGGAGATTGGTCTGAAGTTCTCTTTCTTTGTCAGGTCTTTGTGGGGTTTGGGTATGAGTGTAATTGTAGCTTCATAGAACGAATTGGGTAGTGTACCTTCTGTTTCTATTTTGGGGAATAGTTTGAAGAGAATTGGTATTAGGTCTTCCTTGAAGGTCTGATAGAATTCAGCACTAAAACCATCTGGTCTTGGGCATTTTTTAGTGGGGAGACTTTTAATGACTGCTGCTATTTCCTTAGGGGTTATGGGACTATTTAGATGGTTTGTCTGCTCCTGATTTAACTTTGGTACCTGGTATCTGTCTAGGAAGTTGTCCATTTCATCCAGGTTTTCCAGTTTTGTTGAGTATAGGCCTTTGTAGTAGGATCTGATGATTTTTTGAATTTCTTCAGTTTCTGTTGTTATGTCTCCCTTTTCAGTTCTGATTTTATTAATTTGGATACTGTCTCTGTGCCCTCTGGTTTATCTGGCTAACAGTTTATCTATCTTGTTGATTTTCTCAAAGAACCAACTCCTGGTTTTATTGATCTTTTGTATTGTTCTTTCTGTTTCTATTTGGTTGATTTCTGCCCTGAGTTTGATTATTTCCTGCCTTCTACTCCTCTTGGGTGTATTTGCTTCTTTTTGTTCTATACCTTTTAGTTGTGCAGTCAAGTTGTTAGTGTGTGCTCTCTCCAGTTTCTTTTTGTAGGCACTTAGAGCTATTAGTTTTCCTCTTAGCACTGCCTTCATGGAGTCCCACAAGTTTTGATATGATGTGTCCTCATTTTCATTGAATTCTAAAAAGTCTTTAATTTCTTTCTTTATTTCTTCCTTGACCATGTCACCATTGAGTAGAGAGTTGTTTAGTTTCTATGTGCACATGGGTTTTCCATTTGTTTTGTCATTATTAAAGACCAGTCTTAGTCCGTGGTGATCTGATAAGATGCATGGGATTATTTCAATCTTTTTCTATCTGTAGAGGCCTGTTTTGTGACCAATTATATGGTCTATTTTGGAGAAGGTACCATGAGGTGCTGAGAAAAAGGTATATTCTTTTGTTTTAGGATGAAATGTTCTATAGATGTCTGTTAAGTCCATTTGGTTCATAAGTTCTGTTAATGTCAAAGTGTCTCGGTTTAGTTTCTGTTTCCATGATCTGTCCATTGCTGAGAGTGGGGTGTTGAAATCCCCCACTATTATTGTGTGAGGTGTAATGTGTGTTTTGAGCTTTAGAAAAGTTTCTTTTATGTATGTAGGTGCCCTTGCATTTGGAGCATAGATGTTCAGAATTGAGAGTTCACCTTGGTAGATGTTTCCTTTGATGAGTATGAAGTGTCCTTCCTTATCTTTTTTGATTAATTTTGGATGAAAGTCGATTTTATTTCATATTAGAATAGCTACTCCAGCTTGTTTCTTGGGACCATTGGCTTGGAAAATTGTTTTCCACCCTTTTATTCTGAGGTAGTGTCTGTCTTTTTCACTGAGGTGCATTTATTGTATGCAGCAAAATTCTGGGTCTTGTTTGTGTATCCAGTCTGATAGTCTGCATCTTTTTATTGGGGAATTGAGACCATTGATGTTAAGAGATATTAAGGGAAAATGATTGTGGCTTCCTGTTATTTTTGTTATTAGAGGTAGAATTATGTTTGTATAGTTATCTTCTTTTGGGGTTGTTGGAAGATTACTTCCTTGCTTTTTCTAGGTTGTAGTTTCCCTCCTTGTGTTGGCGTTTTCCATCAATTATCCTTTGAAGTGCTGGGTTTGTGAGAAGATATTGTGCAAATTTGGTTTTGTCATGGAATATCTTGGTTTCACCATCTATAGTGATTGAGAGTTTTGCTGGGTATAGTAATCTGGGCTGGCAATTGTTTTCTCTTAGGGTCTGTATGATGTCAGTCCAGGCTCTTCTGGCTTTTATAGTCTCTGGTGAGAAGTCTGGTGTAATTCTTATAGGTCTGCCTTTATATGTTACTTGACCTTTTTCCCTTACTGCTTTTAGTATTTTTTCTCTGTTTTGTGCATCTTATGTTTTGATTATTATGTGAAGGGAGGTATTTCTTTTCTGGTCTAGTCTATTTGGTGTTCTGTAGGCTTCTTGTATGTTTATGGGCATCTTGTTCTTTAAGTTAGGGAAGTTTTTCTCAATAATTTTGTTGAAGATATTTACTGGCCCTTTAATTTGGGAGTCTTCATTCTTATCTGCACCTATTATCCTTATGTTTGGTCTTCTCATTGTGTCCTGGATTTCCTGGATGTTTTGAGGTAGGAGTTTTTTGCATTTTGCATTTTCTTTGGCAACTGTGTCAATATTTTCTACCGTATCTCTTGCATTTGAGATTCTCTCTTCTGTCTTTTGTATTCCGTTGGTGATGTTTGCATCTATGACTCCTGATCTCTTTCTTAGGTTTTCTGTCTACATGGTTGTCTCCCTTTGACCTTTCTTTATTGTTTCTATGTCCATTTTCAGATCCTGAATGTTTTTGTTTAATTCCTTCTTTTTGCTTTCTTACATTTCTGTAAGGGATTTCTGTGATTCCTCTTTAAGGGCTTCTACCTGTTTACTTGTACTCTCTTGTATTTCTTCATTAGAGTTACTTATGTCCTTCTTATAATCCTCTATCATCATTATGAGAAGTGATTTTAATTCTGAATCCTGCTTTTTCAGTGTGATGAGGCTTGCTATACTGGGAGAACTGGGTACTGATGATGCCAAGAAACTTTCGTTTCTGTTGCTTATGTTCTTGTGTTTGCCTTTCGCCATCTGGTTAACTTTAGTGTTACCTGCTTTTGTTGCGTAAGACTGGAGTCTGTATTTCCAGTTATCTTGCTTGTGGCAGAGCTCCTCAGAGTCCAGATATCTCTGTGGTATTATGATCCTAATATCCTGGGTGGAAGAACTCCTGAGACTCAGGCCAGCTCTTGGATCTGGAAATTCTTCTGCTCTGGGTGGAGTGGTTCCTCTAGGATGGCTCAGGATATGATGTCTTCCAAGTGCAAACCACCTTGGTGTCTGCTGCACTGAGTGCGGTGGCTCCTCTAGGATGGCTCAGGATTCAGCATCTCCACAGGAGCAGACCAACTCTGTGTCTGCCCCAGCCCAAAGGTCCAGGCAGGGGTGGAAGGGAAGCAGAATTCTGGAGGGGTGGGGTTTGGATAGCTGGTGTGTCCTGAATGTCCTTGGCTCCCAGATGTATCTCTGGGGCTTAGGGAGTGAGATGGAATTCTTACTGGATGCTCTGAGTGCAGTGGCTCTTCTAGGATGGCTCAGGATTCAGTATCTCCACAGGAGCAGACCAACTCTGTGTCTGCCCCAGCCCAAAGCAGTGTAGCACATTTTTATTGCTACAAGTATCCAGTCTCTTCCAGCTGAGGAACATAAATCATAAAAGTAAATGATAAATGTATTATATATTTATTTTTCAAAACCTGTAATACCCTTTGACAGGAGGACATTGATGCTGTCCAATCACAGGCAACAAATCAGAAATCCTAGAGATAGCCTGTGTCATATGAGCCAGATGGAGATCCTATAGTTGAGATCTAAGTAACCGATATTATAAGTTTCCCCCACATCTCTAAGTTTTCCCTTCTCTGCTGTTGTATCTCCTAAAACCCTAAGATCTCAGGTCTTAGGACATGAACTACCTTATCTCACTCTCATCTTACAAAGCCAAAAGACTTCAGAACTTCCCTAACTTTGGGGCTATGTGTACAGTGTACATTAAAAATACATGTTTGTCTTTGTATTCAGAAAATTATTCTGTAGAGAAGAAAGAAAGTCTAAATGCACTGGTTGGTGATAGCATATTAAAGAATGTGTAAAGGAAGGAGATTCTTATATTCATGCTTTCAAATCCATGGCACATTTGTCTGAAATTAATTTTAGATGAAACCTAATCATAAATAAGAGGAAAGTCATAATAGTTCAGCTCAATCTTTTGAAACAAATTATCTGATCCAAACCAAAGACTTCAGTCTCTCCCTAAAAGATCATGATATATTGCGAATATGAGAGATAACCATATGTCAGTTTAGGGCTTAATGGTACAAGCATAATAAGTGATTTCTAGTTATAGTTCAACTCAATTTTTGGAAACAAATTATCAGGTCTAACTAAAGATTCCAATGTCTCCTCAATAGATCAGCATATATCCTATCTATCTATCTATCTATCTATCTATCTATCTATCTATCTATTTATCATTTATCTATCCTTTATCCTTTATTTTAGTGTTAAGCTCTTTTAAAACTGTTTTCATCTCATAACATGAAACTTGAAAGGCTCCTGTTTTATGATTAGGCCATTTATAAGGTTCTTTGAGAAACCTAGAGACAGAAATAATATTTACTCACCCAGTACTTAGCAACCACCATTTATATTATATAAAATGCAATCCATTCTGTTTTCCTAGATTGTATGTGCTCTTCCTTCTCATGAAAAAGAAATGTTTTTAGAGAGACTATGAAGTGTGACATCATAGGCATGTGAAATGCAGCGTGCTCTTAGCTGCATCACTGACTCCTAACCACAAGGCCAGAGTATAAAACACATTATTTAAGGATTTGATTCATTAGGTTCATCGAGGAGAAAAGGAAAGGGCAGAAAAGCTGATATAGTTGTGGCTAATGCATTTTTGTTTTATGCCTCCAGGATAAAAGAGAGGACTAATAGTCTAATTCATTCTTTTCTTGGATTACACTGTAGTATACTCCTACATGGACCATCCCTGAAGGCCCATACAGCCATTGTGACACCTAGAGCTTTCTCCAAGTGGCTTCCGGGCCCTTGGCAAAGTCACATCTTCAAGTAAACTAGTGTGACATACACTTAACCAACTTAAAATTTTATAAAATGAACCACAATAGAATGTTTAGACTGAAATTTTTTTAGTAAAAGAAATTTCCGGCATAATTAATGACAAGAGTAGGTTCTAGGAAGGGAGAACTCTACAACATGGGCATTTACAACTATTTGAGAGCTTATAATTGTTGTCCTATATAACTGTATTCACTACTATCTTCTACTTAAAGCAGAACAAACACAGAATTATGTAAAAGACACATCATTAAATTACTTTAAAATAATTAGAAAATTACACACTATTCTAAAATATTTGATAGTGGAAAAATTCAATTACAAAAGAATAGAATAGAACAATGCAGAGTGTTTTTGTGTGAGGAGAGCATAATCATTTTTATTGTTTCTTCTTAATGTTAATTAAGGTAATTTTTTCACTCAAAGGAGACTTCTGTTTAAATGCTAATTATCCAGTTTATTTTTGACTAATCTAAATAGATTTCTTATTATGGTTACTAATATATGTTAATTAACAAGGTACATTAGTTAGAAGGCTTAATATCTTCTGGATTATATATATGTATATATATTTTTTCTATATTTATTAATGATATTGTATCATTTTTAAATCTTCCAATGCATCACAGCACTTACTTAATCCTAACATTTTTTAATGCATTTACCATAAATCAATGCTACATGTAATCATATGATTGGGCAAGTTAAACCCTTTCTTATAAGGCCTCCTAATTTAATTAATTCTTAAAACATTATATATAATTTTGTTTAATAATTGTCATGAATTAAAAATAAAGACTATCTAAATGATAATTTCTATGTAATTTTTGTTATTTTATCTTTACCTTTGGGTGCAATAAGTTGAACCCAGATACTTGAAATACAAGTCAACTATTTTTCCACCACTATTTTATACACATAAGCTCAAGGATTTTTTTTTAGAAGTTCCTTGACTCTAGGAATATATTCAAATAAAGGCTAATACAGGGCTAAAAATAAGATAGAAATGTGGGAAAGAAGTGAAAACAAAAACAATAACAATAATACAAAATAAATCTTTAGATATTATTAATAAATTATTTTTAATATTTTCATATTGAATTCTATGAAAATATGTTTTAGAAACCTGGATCTTGAATAAGTAATTCATCATGGATCAGACCTATGTTTAGTTGAATGTGATTCATAATTTCTTTATTTGAACATCATTAATAGACTGTTCCATGCCCTGGCTATTGTGAATATGCTTCAAAGACAGGAGTGTCATTACTATTGATTCCTGTTTGTTGCTTATTAATGGGAAGACTGCTGGTATCCTGACAACAAATAGTGGAATCATCCTAAATAACAACTACTCAACAGGTCCATGACCTCCTTTTCCTATGAATCTTCTTTCTCCTCTACCTCTGGTTGCTGGGTTACAGGGAGGTTGAAGCATTTAAGAACATTTGATAAAGGAGTTGACCTTAGACAAACTAACCAAAAGACAGAGAAGCATTATCCAAATAAACAAAACCTCAAATGAAAAAAGAGATATAACAACAGACACAGAGGAAATTAAAAGAATCATTGGGTCTTATTTCAAGAGATTGACCTGCAGAAAATTGGAAAATCTTAATGAAATGGATGAATTTTTAGAAAGATGTCACTTACAAAAGTTAAATCAAGACCAGGATAACTATTTAAACAGCCCTATAACTTCTAAAGAAAGAGAAGCAGTTATTAAAAGTCTACCAAACAAAAACAGAAACAGCAACAACAAAAACCACCAAATACAAAACAAAAAACAAGCAGAGCCAGATGGTTTCAATGCAGAAATGTACCAAACATTCAAAGAAAAGTTAATACCAATACTCCTTAAAATATTCTACAAAATAGAAACAGATGGAACAATGGCAAACTCATTCCGTGAGGCCCAAGTCACCAGATACCTAAACCAATTTCTTTTATGACCATTGATATAAAAATACTCAATAAAATAATAGCAACTGGAACCCATCAAAAACCCATCAAAAAAAAAAAAAAAGAATCACATCAAAAACATCGTGCACTATAACCAAGAAAGCTTCATCCAGGGATACAGGGATGTTTGAATATATGATAACCAATCAATGGAATCTACCATAAAAACGAACTGAGAGAAGAAAATCACATGATAATCTCATTATATGCTGAAAAAATCCTTTGACAAATCCAACACCCCTTTATGTTAAAAGTTGTAGAGAGATCAAGGATACAAGACACACACATAGAGATAATCAAAGCAATATACAGCAAACCAATAGGCAAATCAAACTAAATGGAGAAAAACTTAAAACAATTCCACTAAAATCAGGGACAAGACAAGGCTACAATCTCCCTATCTATTCAATATAGTACTTGAAATTCTAACCAGAACAATAAGGCAAATAAAAGAGATGAAGAGAATACAAATTGGAAAGGAAGATATCAAAGTATCATCATTTGTAGATGATATAGAGTATATAAGCAACCCCCAAAATTCTACCAGATAATATCTACATCATATAAACAACTTCTGCAAAGTGGCTGCATATTAAATTAACTCAAAAAATCATTAGCTTTCCTTTATACACAAGATAAACAGGCTGAGGAAGAAATTAGAAAAACAACACCCTTCACAATAACCATAAAGAATAGAAAATATCATGGTGTTACTCAAGCAAGTAAAAGGCCTATATGATAAGGACTTCAAGTCTGTAAAAAGAAATTGAAGAAGCTATCAGAAGACAGAAAGATCCTCCCATGTAGGTAGGATTAATAAAGTGAAAATGACCATCTTGCTAAAAGCCATCTATAGATTCAATGCAATCCCTATCAAAATTCTAAAATGGATAGACTTTCTCAACTTCAGATGGAAAAAAGCTCCAGGAAGCCAAAACAATCCTGAAGAATAAAAGACAATAGGAATCACAATTCCTCACCTATGCTACAGTGCAATGATGATAAAAACTGCATTGCATTGGTACAAAAACAGAAACAGCCATGTTTTTTTTTGTTTTTTGTTTTTTGTTTGTTTTTTTTGAGACAGGGTTTCTCTGTGTAGTCCTGGCTGTCCTGGAACTCACTCTGTAGACCAAGCTGGCCTTGAACTCAGAAATCCGCCTGCCTCTGCCTCCCAAGTGCTGGGATTAAATGCGTGCACCACGACCGCCCGGCTAGAAACAGCCATGTTGATCAATGGAATGGAATAGAAGACCCAGAAAAAAATTCTCTCTCTCTCTCTCTCTCTCTCTCTCTCTCTCTCTCTCTCTCTCTGTCTCTCTCTCTCTCTCTCTCACACACACACACACATACACACACACACACAAACACACATGCACATACACTCACACACACACACCTACCCACTTGTGGACACTTGATTTTGAATAAAGAAGCCAAAACCATACAATAGAAAAAGAGAAAGCGTCCTAAACAAATAGTGCTGGTATAACTGGATCTCTACATGTAGAAGAATGAAAATAGATCCATTCTTTTCAGCTTTGCAAGAACCTCAAATCAAAGTGGATCAAGGACCTCAACACAAAACTGGGTAAACTAAATCTCATAGAAGAGTAAGTGGGGAATACCTGTGAACACACCGGTACAGGAGAAAATTTCCTAAACAGAACACCGGTGGCTCAGGCTCTAAGATCAACAATTGATAAATAAAACTACAAAGCTTTTGTAAAACAAAGGACACTGTCAATGGGTCAAAACAATAGCCTACAGAATGGAAAAGCATCTTCAGCAACCCTACATCTGACAAAGGACTAATATTCAAAAATTTTTAAAGAACTCAATGAGTTAGACACCAACAACCTAAATAACTCAATTTAAAAAATGGGGTATAGAGCTAAACAGGTATTTCTCAACAAAGGAATTTCAAGTGGCTAAGAAGCACTTAAAGAAATGTTCAAGGTCCTTAGTGATCAGGGAAAACCAAATCAAAACATCTCTGAGTTACCATTGCACACCCATCGAAATGGCCAAGATCAGAATCCCAAGAGAACACGTGCTGGCAAGTATGCAAACACAAGGAACTTTTTTTCATTGCTGGTAGGAGTGCAAATTTATGCAACCACTTTGAAAATCAATTTAGTAGTTTCTCAGAAAGCCAGGAGTAGTTCTACCTCAAGGACAAGTTGTATCACTCCTGAGCATATAACCAAAAGATGCTACACCATCTACAAAGACACTTGTTCAAGTATGTTTATAGCACATTTGTTCATAATACCCAGAAACTGGAAACAATCTAGATGTCTCTCAACTGAAGAATGGACAAAGCAAATGAAGTACATTTCATCTACAGCTATTAAAAATGAAGATGCCATGAACTATGCAGACGAATGGATAGAACTTGAGAATATCATTCTAAGTGAGGTAACCTAGTCCTAAACAGATGTATATATGATATCTACTCGTTTATAAGCGGATATACCCATAAAATAGAGCATACTCATGCTACTCTCCACAAACCTAAAGAAACTAAACAAAAAGGAAAATACAAGCAAGAATGCTTGAAAATCACTTAGATGCCTAAAGGAGGGAGGGATCTGGGTGGAAGAGGGGATATGTTAAGGAATGGGTGGGGCTTCTGGTTCAAGTATTAAAAGAGATTGACAAATGACCATAAAAATGAATGGAAATGTGTAACTTATGGAAATGGGTAATAGGGGGAATCTCTAGGATATGGCAGGAACCTAGGATTAGGAAGGTCCCCAAGAGTCAATGGAAGTGACCTTAGCTGTGACTAACAGTAGTGAGAACATAGAACATGAAAGTGCCACCTCCTATAATCAGGCAGGAAACCCACTGGAGTTATAGGGATACCAACCAACCCACAAAACGTTTGACTCAAAATTTATTGTCTATAAGGCAGGGGTTATGGAGCAGAGTCTGAGGGAATAGCCAACCAATAACTTGTCCAACTTGAGACCCATCCCTTGGGCAAGCACCAATCCCTGACACTATACTCTATTAAGCTTGTAGACAGGAGTCTAGCATGGCTGTCTTGAGATGCTCCAACCGGCAACTGACTCAGATACCCACAGCCAAACAGTGAATGGAGCTTGTGAACTCTTATGGAAGAATAGGAGGAAGTATAGCTTCCCCTTATGGAATTAGAACACCACAGGAAGACCAAGAGATCCAACTAATTTGGACTCTTGGGACTCTCAGACTGAACCATCAACCAAAGAGGATATATGGGGTGTTCCTATGCTTTACTATATGTATGTAGCAGATGTGTAGTTTGGTCCTTTTGTGAGCACTGAACAACTGGAGTAGAGACTATCCCAAAAACTGTTGCTTGTAGTGGGATATGTTCTAGCTGGTAGGAGATGATGTGTTTATTCTCTTAGAAAGTTGATATACCAGCATGGGAAGATACCCTAGGGAGACCAACCTGCTCAGTGGGATAGAGATAGGGGTAGGGGAAGATTGTGAGAGAGGGTGATCAGGAGGGGGTAAGTGAGTGAGATGTAAAGTAAGTAATAAAAAAATGTAATCATCTATAATATTTCAAAACCGTGCAATCTTCTATACACATTTAGTTATCAACTTTTTTGTACACATTAAAATATACTTTTTAATAAAAAAATAAAGTAGGTTAATAGAAAAATCCAAGCCTACAACTATGTCTCTACCAATATCTATGGGTGTTATAGCTTTTCTCTTTGGTAGCAGTAAAATAATAATTTTAATTTCTATAAGTTATTTATAAAAATGTATAATTAAAGAGGCATGTGAGTTTAAAATTAGATAGAATTCCTAAAGTTCCTAGAAGCAACAAGACGATCAACCCACCTCTCCCACCTCTCACTGTTGCTATATTCTGTGTGTTCCAAGGTCCAAGGAACCCTTGAAGTTTTTCACAACAGAGATTTATTAGCCTTGTTTTATCCAGAATCACTGCAAATGTCCTCTTTTCTCTTCAACCCTCTCTGGTAGATTATTTCACCACCCATAATACTAGAATGCCAACTTTCATGGCATTTATTCTTAGATCTTTTTGTTAGTATATTAAAAACTAGCTTTGTATAATTCCTTTATATTTCAACATTAATATAATGTTTTACTTGCAAACTAAATCACTGATAGAACTAGAATCATCTTGATACAAGTAGCTTGTCCACCTCTGGCTCAGATCACAAAACATGTTGTAGTATAGGTGAAGTACCTTCTGCCAACTTAGATGACACATTGTAGAAGGTAGTATACATCAGATTGGTTAAAAGTGCAAGGTGGGAAGCACAGTGAACAGATTGGTTATCAGTATTAGAAGAAAGAATTGACCTGACTGGTTATCAGTATAGGGAAGGAAAGATCTAATCCTTCTAGGAAATGACTTTCCAATTTGAAACATGTGAAAACTGAGTTTTGGGAAGTTGAGAGTCTATATTGTAAGTTTTTTGAGAACTTGGAGTTTCCTTTTCTGTTCCAGTAAGCTGACCTTCAGTCCTACATATTTAGATTTCATCGACAGACTGTGTTATTTTGTCTATTTATTTGTTTTTAAGCAAAATCAAAGTGTTACATTATTAAAAATAGATATGTGTGCCACTATTTCTAGTTAGAACTTATTTTTTCATAAATTCTTTGAGAATTCATACAATGTGGTTTGATCATATTCACTACCCAGCAACTCTTTCTGGTTTCACCTTCCATTCCCTTCTTACCAGTATTATTTCTTATTTCTTATCACTATCAGTGCTAAATTGTTCTCCTCAAATATTATTGAACTTGTGACTATTCTATACATTGCTATTCATGATCTGTAGTCAATTTATAAGGGGATATGCTCTAGAGAAAACTGATCCTCCCTTTGTTAGCACTTAGCAATCCTAAGTTAGGGTGGATCTTTCTTCCTTTCCTGTCCCTCTCTCTGGGATTTTATTTCCTTTAGGCTTGTTCAGACCTTACATTCCACATCTCAACTTCTGAATTCATTCACTCAGCTGTCTTGCTGAATGCAGAAGACAAGTTTCCTTGCTGTCTCCCATACCTCTGGCTCTTATGCCTTTGCCTTTCTCTGCGCATATTCTTTTAACCCACATGCTTTATATTTGTAGCTATAATATATTCTAATGGTGTGAAATTCCATACCTGCTATCTAATCATTAGTAGAATTAGGCAAAATGGTCTAGATTCCCTAGGTTGCCTGGTGCAAACATCTGTATACCTACATGTACAATTATGGACATATTTTAAAATATATGAATATGAAAATAAGGTATTATAAGAAACCACACAGATGTGTCTTAGCAACCTTTGTGGAGAAGAACAGCCAAACATTTTCAGAAAGAGATGGTATATATGTGTTATCAACAATAAATCGATATACAAATGGATAAAAGAGAAAATTTCTATTAAAAACTATCAGTATAAGAAAACTGCTGTATAAAACCAGAGCTAGAGATTACAATTTTCAATTTACCTTTTAGTACTTGAGACAAAATGATTTTCAGTAAAATAATGTTTATTAAATTATTTTTGGTAATGTTTTCTGATTAACAATTCAATATTTTGTATTTTTCTGTTAACATACTAATTGCACTATTTTGGACATTGATAGATGTTTGCAACTTATATTAAACAAAGTAGAAGAAACAAAGGTATTTTTAACTTGACAATTAAAAGAGTCTTAACACATATGCTAACTCCTATTTGAAATATAGATCTTGCTCCAACTTAATCTCTTGCTAACCTACCATTATAGAGAACAGCAGCTAATTTCCAAATACATCTCTGAAAATGTCCAGAACCAGACTTCCAAATGAAGACTGTGATTTCCAATATTGGATTGATTTCTAGACCAGTCCATGATTGAGTCTGAATAATTGGTCACATTTAATAACAATGCAAAGGCATTATAACTTCTCTTTTGGATTCTCTCTTATAAGATCTAAAACTTGAGGAAATGCAGCTTGTTCCATCAGGGATATAAGTAAGCAAAGGCAGGTCTAGAATAAATGTCCAATACAGCTTCCTTGTCACCATTGTCAGGACACTCAGCAAGCTCACAGATCAGCATCATTCTTTGTCCTGGCATCAGCATGTCTCACCCGTTGTTGGGGTGGCCACTGTGCTCCTTCAGCATCCTGCAGAAAAAACATAAACATGTCCTTTTCTCCATATCTAGTACCTGATAGGGATCATGCCTTATGCCAATAAGTGGATCCTTCCCTTTCACCTATGCAAAAGTATGCCTAGTCGTAGAGTGTCATAGACACTCAGCGGAAAGTTCCTTGGCATCTAAATTAAAAAAAAAAAAACAATTAAATAAAAAATAAAGGAACACGATTTAAATAAATTTGTTGTGTACAGGGATGTATCTTCCTTTTTTTAATTTTATGACGAAATTGTTTTAAACTTCCATGGGCACATTCCACCGTCTCTTGTCCTTGACAATCATAAGGAATCCCCGTAATATGGATAATGTTAAATTGCTGCTAAAAAGTCTCAAATGTTCGACTGCATTAGCCAGTTCCATTATCTGTTTGGGTTTTTTGTTTGTTTGTTTGTTTGTCTGTTTTCTACACTCCTGGGCATGTTAGAACTCTTGGGAGTCCAGCCTCCTCTGGGTTTTAGAAGGTTGGGTGCCGAGCTGAAGCCTTAGGGTTGCTCCAGGTGCAGGTGCAGACTGGAAGACATTAGATGTTTTCAATATAGTTTTTTTCTGTCTTTTGATTTTTCTGTCTTCTTGGAAATAAAGAGATATAAGAAAATTTCTCATTAGTGAAGTAAAAAGAGACATGGAGAAACACGTAATAAATAATAATTTTCCTTTCAATTTAATTGAGTGTGTTTTATTACCAATTTGAGATTGAGATATCAGTAGGTAAATGAGAGCATAGACAAGCTGGCTCTTGGGGTTTAGGCTGTACTTGATAGCATCTTTATTTTCATGAATCACTCAGCCAGGCTTCACCCCACTGTAAAGTGGTAGCCTGCTTTCTTCCAATTCTAGTAATGACTATGTACAAATTACATCTTTTTGCCAAGATCTGAGCTTTATGGAGCAATTCACTTTGGAATAAAAGAATGCAACATGTAAAATGGTATTCAATAGGATTTTACTGTAATATAAAATAATTTTTGCATAGAGGAAATAAGGTTTATATGGAACAATTATTAAATATTAATTTAAAATAGAGAATAATTCATCCAATCAAAATAGTTGTAGGCAACTTGCATACTTTTACCACCTACAAGTAAAATTTTCTTGTTTTATTTAAACCTCCAGAGAAAACGAAAAATTTGTTTTCACCAAACAACCTAATTGTAAAATATAGTGTGGTATATTTGTTTGAACTATGAACTTACTTTATGAGACAAAAGAATTCTGACTATATAAATAATAAATGGTTGTTATTGATTTTAAGTCTAACTACTCCTTTTCAGAGAGAAGCTCATTTGATTGATGTCCTGATGTTATTATGTTTGTCTTTTATTATTCTTTTAAATTAATTTATAATATGATCATTATGGCCAGATCCATAATCTTCAATTAGTACTTAGTCATGCACACACAGGTGTGTAAGTTTGTGTGAGTGTGTGTGTGTGTGTGTGTGTGTGTAGAGAGACAGAGAGAGAGAGAGAGAGAGAGAGAGAGAGAGAGATGCTTCTATTTGTGTGGGCATGCATCGACTCTGGTGTGCATAACTTTCAGCAGGAAGTTCTGTCCTTTAAGCATGGATTCTGTGGATTAAATTCAGGTAGTCTGGCTTGTGCCACAAGCTCTTCTGCCCAGTGATCAAATCTGGGTTAAAACTAACAGAAAATTAAGAGAATTTAAATGTCACCAGCTTTTCCTCATTCTCTCAGGTTTACACTCTTTTTCACACATGTTCTATCATTGAAATTTTCTATAACAAACTATGAAAATCATACATTTCAATAATCAATATGCCTTGCATATTTTAACAAGAGGGCAAATGGAGCAGTGAATAGTTTTTCTCAATCTGCACAAATTATTGAAATGCAACTTTAATTATGTTACTCCCAAAAGTGACACATGAGCTGGGAGCTTACTAAGTAGAACAGGATCATGTCATAACAAAGGGCATCTTCTTTCATACCCGAATGAATAAATGGCTCCCTCATGAATCACTAACACTTATGACAATAATTTAACATTTTAACCAAAGCTATATTTCAAGATTTTGTTTTAGAAGTTCTTTACATGACAAATCGTTTATATCTGAATCTTTCTATAGGCTTAGCAAAATGAGTTTATCTGAGTATTTCCTGTATTTGTGGAGCACTGAAATAAAACCGAACAAAACAAGCAAGCAAACAAAAACACATTAATAACAACTTGAGACTAATCAAAGAGGTAAGAAAATGTGTTCATGCTCAGGAAAATCAATCCAATGCACACAGAAAAAGTAGGAACTAAATGTAGATGAATGCACTTTCCAACAGAAACAGGAAGTGATTGTGACAAACCAACAAAAGAAAGGGCAATAGGTGTCCAAAATTTACTGAACTAGAAAAATATGCACTTTGTGGATTGATTGCTTTTGATCATGTTCACTCATGCATTCATTCATTCCATCCATCACTTATTCAGTAAAGATTGTCCAATACACATTTGTGTTGGTCACACGCCATAATTTCCTCCAGATCTTTAGTAATAAAATAAAATAAATAAATAAAATAAAATAAATTCACAACCTTAGATCTGAATGGGTTAGTTACAATCTAGGGTATAACTACAACAAACAAATATATGAACTATTAGTTCTAAGAAGAGACAAGTATTAGGGTTGTAAGACCAGAGGATATTCTGATTTCTTGTTAGTAATCAAAGTCTTTCATACCCAATGACTTGAATAGAAGTTTAGATTTAGACATCTAAAGTAACTTTTCAGGTAGAGATAACAGGTGACCAAAGGGACAGCAGTCAGAACACTGGACAGTTCCAGTAACAAGATGGGACATAACCATGGCTGAAGAGTATCACGGCTTTCTTCATTCTGAACCTCTCAGTACACATAGTGCTGAATTCAAGTGATAAGTCAATGGAAGCTGTATAGACTAGAAGAACCTTATATGGATTATCATTAAAAATGTAGGTTGTTTATATGCACCATAAAACACTTATAAACTTAAGTCTGACATTTTTAAGATAATGAAATATCAGTTGAATAATTATTCAAGATTACTTGGCATGAATAACAAAAGACAAAAGATTAGAAATAAGCTTTAAAAACACAAAGAAAAAAATATGTCATTGATGTACACTATTTTACACGATGAAACAGCATGATGTTTCTAACACTGTTGGTTATGTTTGTTGCTGTGGAAAACACCATAATTGAAAATAACTTACAAAAGACTTTGTTTAGGCTCATTGCTCAAGGCAGAGAGTCCAAATGTCAGGAGAGGGATAGAAGAGGGAGGCTACAAGAAGCCAAGAGATTACTTCCTTAATCTCTCTCTCTCTCTGTCACACAGAGAGAGAGAGAGAGAGAGAGAGAGAGAGAGAGAGAGAGAG
>NW_021604744.1:4330216-4347708 GCF_004785775.1 Grammomys surdaster | reverse complement strand
CTGTCACACACAGAGAGAGAGAGAGAGAGAGAGAGAGAGAGAGAGAGAGAGAGAGAGAGAGGAGAGAGAGAGAGAGAGAGAGAGAGAGAGAGAGAGAGAGAGAGAGAGAGAGTGTTTTGGTTTCTTTTAAATCCATCTCCTAAGTTCCACAGCCTCTTCAAACCTTACCCCTAACTGGAATCAAATGTTCAATTACATGAGCCTATGGAGGAGAGAGATTTTATTTAAACAACCACACTAGCTGATTAGGCAGGAAAAAAACATTTTGTTTAACACAGGAATTACAGTATAATTGTTGAAAACAGTACAGAATTTGTTTTGTAGTTATTCACAAAAGTGATAACTTTAAATACCAGAACTACAGATTTTTTCAAACTGAATAAATAGATTTTTCAGGAGCTGTAAGGACAGTACACATTCACTCTATCTCTCCCTAGTCTCTCCTCTTACACTAGCCTCTGTGAAAATTCTAAACAGTTTAGATGGAGTGGTTCTAATACTCCCTATTGATATTCAAGTTAAAATATGTCTAAAAGATTTCTAACTGCAATATCCTTATATCCGATCCAACCTAGAACTTAACTAGGAACATATGTTTCTCTTCTCAAGGTTATTTATATATTTATTATTTATAATCAACAATGTGCTTTATATTAAAATACTTATATAAAGAGTACATTATATATGTATATACACATATATATATATATATGTACGCCCATTCTTCTTAGTTACTGCAAATAATTCTAGATAAGAGATTTTGCTTTATATATTATAAGTTTTTCCCTTAATTTGAACATGTTGCTAACTGATTCATTTTAATTTAATCTATCTGTAATCTCTGACTTCTGTGGATTGTATCATTTTTTTCTCAATGAAATGTTAACCCCCTATCTTGCCTAACTTTTGTCACAGAAGTCACACTTCCTTCTTTGTATATACTTTTGATAGCATATTAGATAATAAGTATGGTAGATGCCAAGAAGTACTTGCTGACAGGAGCCTGATAAAATTGTTTCCTGAGAGACTCTGCCAGAGCCTGACAAATACAGAGGCGTATGCTCACAGCCAACCATTGGACTGAGCACAGGGTCCCCAAATGGAGGAGCTAGAGAAAGGAATGAAGGAGCTGAAGGGGTTTGCAACCCTATAGGAAGAACAACAATAACAACCAACCAGACACCCTAGAACTCCCACGAACTGAACCATCAACCAAAGCGTACACATGGAGGGACCCATGGCTGGGTATCTTTTCTTTGATTTTCTTGTATAACTATCTATAAAATTTCAGCTATGAAGAATACTTCCAGATTTTTCTAACTATTGCTGACACACTTTCCAAGATACTGAATCCGTTATGCTTTATTGATACCACCAGAAGATTTGAGACACTTGGGTCAGAACAAAGTCTTTTACTACCAACAGAAGAGATCATAGCTGTGTGTTCATGCTGATGTCAGTTTCTCTTGACCTGTAAGTTCACAAGGATGGCACAAAGGGTCTCAGGTGAATATTGTACATACAGTGGATTAATGGTCATCTGAGGAACACTGAACATTGAGAATTCACCTCTTTCATAATATTTATGCCCTTGGTCTTGGAACGAGACATTACTTCATCATTAAAGATTATTCGCTGAAAAAAAAAAACAGGGAGAAAGGCTTGGGTAAGAAATGGGTGGAGTCTTAAAGCAGACTACTAAGATAAAGCTTACTAGCTTCTAAATCCTTATGGGAGATACCATATATTAATAATGCCCCTGTTTACCATCAAATTTGTAAATGCATAACATCTGACAAGCTTCGAGATTTCCTTCATGCCATTAGGCACAACATTATACTAAATTATTAAACACCCATTGACTTTTCTTTGTGTTAGTTTCTTCTTGGTTGTTATAATGAGTTTATAATGATTGTTATAATTAATTACAATGAGTGTGGTTGCTTTTTCTAATAGGCTTGGAGGCCAGAATTTCAAAAATCATTACCACTGGGACAAAATGGAGATATTGGCAGGTACTACTAGTCTGTCGGCTCCAAGAATGATTGAAGTCCTCTCCTGTTTTTTGTCTCAGGTTGCCAGCCTCCCTTGATCATATCTGAAATTCCAATACTTACTTACACACTGTCATTTCTTCTTTTGTAGTACGATTGTGATTTATAGACTGTGAACTCTCTCATGATCATTCTCTAGCAAGAATGTGTATAATCTGGATCCCTGACCTTGTATGAACTTCACATTCTCAGCTCAGTTACAATTGTAAAGTCTCCTTTTGCTTTTCTATCATGGTTCCCATGTGAGTATCTTTTAAAGATGAGTAGATAACTGAATCTTAACTGGATAATAAGAAGCCAAAAAAATAATAATAATACTTAAGTGATAGAACTAATACTCAGGAAATAAATTATTGTTCTGCTACTTTAGTAAATCTCCAGAGACACATTAAAGCTCATAAGTATGTTCTGAGTGAAATGCAACATCTCACCTTATACATTTTATACTCTCAATAAAATTACTAATAAGTTCATAGATATTTGAAATAAAATCTATTCCTGCATAAAATAATTGTCAAGTGACCTTCCACAGTGTTTTTAGAGCTCATGAAGACACTCATTCTTGCTCTTCTCCTTTAGAATAGATCAAAATAGTGAACCTATTTTTAATGTGCATTTTAGAAAATTCTGAAAAAAGTAAATATATTTTATTGGTTTAGAACCTCTAGATTACAGACAATGAATACTTATCTTAATTCCAGTGTTTAGGATCTAGTTATCTGTTACTTTTACTATGATAAACTAAGGAAAAGGAATATACAAAGAAAACATGTCTTGAGACTTTAAGGAGATGCCTGTCCCCTTCTATTCCTAGGAATTCATGAGCAAGAGTGTGTGTTTAACTCTGTGTACATGCGAATCTCTCTCTCTCTCTCTCTCTCTCTCTCTCTTTCTCTCTCTCTCTCTCTCTGTCGTGTGTGTGTGTGTGTGTGTGTTTATGTTTAAATCTGATATGCAGCTTCAAATATAAACCAAAGCTAATAATTCAGTTTTTATTCATAAGTTACTTTTAAATCTCCTTTGTAGTTTTTTATTTTTATGTAGTTTTTTATTATTCTACTTACAACAGCTCTCCTAAGTTTTGTTTTTGTTTTTCTCTGGAGCATTTACACTTTTTAATTAGAAGAAATAGATAGTTGCATTTATTAATCCCTGTCCTTGGGAAGTCAAAATGTAATTTTTTACTACAAACAAAATTTCACTGAAGTTCTGGTTAGATCTGTGCAGTTGAGTAGTAGATTGTCAATATGTTCATGCAGCTCTGTCCTGAGGCAGAACAGTTACTGGGTAAACATAGTATAAGATTTAGTGGTTTATTATTCAGAAGCTGGTTCAGCCTAACTGCCTTTCTAATGAGAAATTTGTTCTAATCTCTGCGATGCTCATATGTTTTTGATGACTTAGTTGTTGGTTTGACTATGCAACAAATTTGAGAAGATACCATAGAATGGCTGAAAGAACTAAATTATCTGTTCTTTCTCTCTTTTGGGCCAAGTTTATTAATATTTCCTATAGTGCATAAAGAATTAAATATTTTGAATATTAAATATTCATTAGACAATGAAATGTCTAATGAAAAGGTTGGGAAAAGACAGTAAATAGGCTAGGTGACTAAGATAAAGACACTAAGATTAAAATAGAAGTATAAGTATGGAGCCATGAATTTATAGTCTCAGCATTACTTTACACAAATTCAGAAATAGCATAAATACCCTTCACTAATACAGAAGTATCATGTCAGTTGTTATGACATGGTTTTCAAAGCATACAAAAAATCATTCAGCTTTAGAAGGTGCCTGTTTCTAGATTAGCAAAACTAATGATAGCTAACGACCACTAAGTATATATCTGAAGGAAACGTGTTTATGCAAAAATATATGATGTGGATAAATTAAATAAATGTCACTCTAACTGATCTGATATGAGTTTGATGTAAAGTTATATGCAACACAAAATGGTAACACATCTTTTATAAATGAGAAAATGGAAGAGCACATAGAATTTTGCTAATGATCCCATTGTTTATAAGCTCTACAGACCGAATCTGTACCGCATTACCAGCCCATTTTCTTAATATGTTGGCCATGAAATACAGTACTTATGGGCTATAGTAGCTATATCCAAATGTATGAAATATAAAGAACATTTTTAACAATTGTTTCAAGAAGTCAGTATGTAAAAATAACACCAAAGATGGAGGTCACTTTTATCAACATATATAGGAAATTTTGTTTGATAATCAAAATTAATTCCAAAAGTGCAATGGGTTATTTTTATTTTCTGATATCATAGTAAAGCAATTTCTCTAGAATCAGTGGCTAAGATTATTTTAAGAAATAATCTGGTGGAAGGTTTTGTATAATGTAGAATGATAACATATATGAAGCAGGCTGTAACATATGGATCTGCTGTAGTGTATCTTGCTGATACAGTCACTGCCATGCAAGAATGACTTTTGTCTAGAGGAGGAGAGAGGCCAGGTTCAGCCATAAAATATACTATATAGCACTGTGTCCTGACATGGAGCTTTAGAACTCTATTTGAAGCACAGATAATGAGTCAGATTTTGATTCCTGAGTGTTATTTTATTAAGCTTAAAGATGTCAGTTCAGGAAAGTTAAAACATTTCACCCTATCAAGCAAAAAGTTACATTGACAAGGCAAACTTTCTCATGATACATCCACATTTTAAATTTATGCTTCTTGACTTCCTTTGGAAACTTTATGAAAAATTCTTATTCTGTAACTAATCATAATTCTCATTATGGATAGATCTAGAAAGGACTCTTTCTGAAGAGTTACTCAGCAAGACATTCTGAGCTTCAGCACAAAAATAGATAGCTGAAAATGACTTTCCACCACTTGGCTATTCAACGTGCTATGTGAAACACAAGTACAAAGCATGAAATGAAGTCATTTAAAGAGGGCAATCTCTCTAAATGAAGGCACAGAGTTCTTTATTGAAATGAACAATTTTGATCCAACCCTCCTTCTAAACAGCATGCTAGTCACAACATATTTTTAAAAGGCAAATAAGAATGTGAGTGATTCAATCCCCAGCACTTAAAAGAATGTGATAAATGCATTATGTAAGTATATTTTCGTATTAAAAGAATGTGATAAATGCATTATGTTAGTATATTTTAGTATTAATAATCTTTATGACATCTTAGTTATTATTCATTCATTATATAATTCATTTGCTATATTGTGGGACAGTGTTATGTCTTGCTGCTGGGGTGCTGGTCAAACAAAATGTGAATTGATAGACTGCATTTACTCTGTGCAGCCATTATCCAGTGCTGGGCTTTAATGAAGCACTGATACATGGCTCAGGGGAAGTGAAAATGCAACATATGATGCGGAAGGCCTAGTCTGAGGTTCCTTGACTCTGGAGGACATCCAGTGACTGCTGGAAAAACACACGTAAGAGTTGAGAATGGAAGGTTGGTGCTCCCTGGGCTTGCAATAAAGAGCCCTGCCTGGACAGGTGTCACTGCTTCAAGAGAAGTTGGAAACAAATTTGGGGGTCCATGGGCTGAGAACATTGAACTTGGGGCTAGGAGAATGGGGAACTCCAGCTTAGCTCATTTGCAATTAGCTTAACTATGGTTGTTGGGGAGCATGGAATGGCCTTTTGCAGGAGACGGGCTGTAGCTCTGTAGGCAAAGGCTTTCTCCATGCTTCCCTTGGTGGTTCTCGATGGAAGAGGCAGTTCTTGGTGCCAAACTGTTAATTGACTGTTCATTGTAGAAAACAGATGGATACCACCTTCAAGAGTAGACCAGATATGCATGACCTTTTGCAGGATGGAATGTCCAGGAAGCAAAGCTTATTGGCTAAACCCTCAGGGCCTCTAGGTACCTCTTTAGCATGAAGAACTCTGTTCTGTGCTGAGAGCCTCCTGGCCCAAAGAGGGTAGGTAGCACTGGGGGGACTGTGAAGGACTCTGGTGGTGACTTTTAAGTATGAAGGTCTCAGAGCTTTCTAGCTGTCTAACTGTAGTGAAATGTTGACGATAACTTCTAAAAGTCCTAAAAATTTTCATGCTTTTTCTGAGGATAAAAGACTGCTGGCTTAGGTGGTTAACACCTATAGCCTAAAAAGGAGGATTATGTAATGCAGCCTTTGTTCTATCTCAGCAGGAAATGTTGGACTCTAACTTTCTCCTGCTAGTCTGAAGTCACAGGAAGAAAAAAGAACACTTAGAGAGGTGATTATAGACTCTATTAGCAACCTAAGACAGAAGCGCATTGCTTTTGATAATGCATATGCCACAATGGGTAAGGAAGGCATTCTTGTCAGAACGACCTAGGACAGGCGCAGTCTTGTTTATGCAATAAAAAGGAGAGAGATGTGGAGAGCTTTTGGAGCTGCTTGACAGGAATCTGGCATTGACCAAGGACAAGGAAATAGGCTTCAGGCATGAATCTGAAATTAGGCTAGAACAAAGAAGTAATTTCAGGCATGAATCTAAATCTTAGGCTAGAACAAAGAAGTAGGCTTCAGGCATGAAAATGACTTTTGGCTAGGACAGAGAAGTATTTTCAGATATTTTGGTAATCCTGATCAGCCCTTAGAAACAGTAATCACAGGAGTGTTCATGGAACTTTGTTTACTGCCTTGCATGTTCTTTGACTATTTGTGTTTACTGTCTTTCCTGTTCCTTCACCATTTGTATCTATTGTATTGCTAGTTCTTCAACCTAGAACTGACCTTAATATGTGCATGTAATTAAAATGACGTAAAAGTAGATTGGGAAAAAAATTTTTAAAAAAAGTTTCCTATGAAAGCTATCTAAGGGGAAAAGTGGAAAGATCCTAAGCGGGAAAAGGGAAAAATTCTACTCTATCTGGGGAAAGGGGAAAAAAATTCTTTTCTGTCTCCATCTCATTTCTCTGTCCCAATTACTTATACATCTTTCAGAATACATGATCACATGTTACAAAGTTCAATACAAGTTCACATAAAAAATCAAATCATAAATTGAAATAGAAGTTTACAACAGAGAGTGCTTACTTACATATCCATTAGAAGTAATTATCTGGATAAACATCTGTCACCTGTCTCAGCTCCACAGGTTCAATGAAGATTTAAAACCACAACTAAGTTATTAGTGAAGTTTTATATAGATAAACCCAGTGAAAATTTTATCTCCTATCATTAGTTCCCTTTTATGACCTTGGGTTAAGTGTTTTACAACCTCTTGGAATATGCTCCCCTGAACACCTACACTCCAGTGTCATCCCCTTCCCCACATCCTGACTCTCTGTGTTTATAACCCCTGTGTGAATGAATTAAGATTTGAAAAAAATATATTAAAAAAAAAGGAATATGCTCTGAGTAGGTGAAAGTCTGGTTACTGATAACACTTGAAAGACTAGCAGAGTTCTCATCACAGTCTTGACTATCAGAAAAGGACCTAATAGCAGTCCCAGTATAAAAGAGCTTAATATTCATTGATATAATTATTGGAATTCTTATAGGATCACCATTAAGACTTAAAAATTCATCTTTTTATATGAAATGGCATCACTACAATACAGTACATCTTTGTGGATTTCCAGAGATCTGTTCAAAAGGGGTGTGCTATTACTTAATGATTGTTATACATGTTTACTAGCAATAGGAAAAGCATATTAATAGCAGGAATGTATCCTAAAATGAATCCTCTACAGCCTTGCTCAATAAAAACAAACCTGCGGCAGATTATATAATAATCCAAAGGAAGCCATTTCTGAATGATCACTTGATAGTTATTAGCTTGTCCCATTATGGCTCCTGACAGTTCTGGGCTAAAAAGAAATAAGCAAACACTGAACTGAAAAAAATTGTGTGTGTGAAATAACCTTGTATCAATATATATTTTAATATTAACTTAGAAGTTTACATTGGGTTTAATTTGAGTTTGTAATTATTTTTCATATCAGAACCTATTAATCTGATGAAAGGAATCATTTAGATACACAGGCATATCAAGGACTAATATTAACTGTTTTTAATGTTTCATTGTATTAGTTTCATATATTCTTACATTTTCCATGCCAGTTTTTCCATCAGTTGGCATAACCAAGATTCAGTATGGAAAATAGAACCTCAGTAAAAGAATTATATTGACCTTTAGCCTTGTCTTTGAGGTATTGCCTCCATTAATGATTGATGTATCAAGACTCAGACCACTGTGGGTTATAGTATGCTTAGGCAGGTGCACTTGGGATACACAATAAATCTCACAGAGCATGAACTAGTCTTTCATGGCTCCTGTCTTCAGGTTCATTCCATGACTTCCTGTAATAGATTGTGACTTGGATATATAAACCAGATAAACTTGTAATTGCTTGGGCTCTAATCATATATACTCCTAAATAATTATACATATGACAATTAGAAGCTAATAAATGGATAAATAGAAACTTTTTAAAGTTTAAAACCTACTAATAGTTTAAAAATAATGTTTCTTTGTCTTCTTCACCTAGCGTTCTCACATTGACAACACTTTCTAAAGAATGTTTTTATAGCCAAAATTCAGAGTAATGTATAACAAAATGATACTACTAAAATACCAGTACAGATATCATTTGAATATCACCCTGGTTACATAAAAATTTTAATATGAGATGTAGATCTATGAAATGTTAGCACATTTACAAAGCAAACACAAGCAAGATTAGGAATCAAAACCATCTAAAGCACATTTATGCCTTTCTTGAGGAAGTATGCCTAAGGTCTGACAACTGCTTGTTTTCCATGTTTTAATTTTGTTCTTTGAAGACGGGTGATACATGAGATCTTATAGAATGATGCCATTTATTTTTAGATATTTCCATTTATAAAAAATGTTTTTATAGGTAGAATTTCAGTGTAGAGATGTGCCACTATTTCCAAATATCACAGTCCATAAATAAAACAGTTATACAGTTTATTAGTAATAAATTAATCACTCATCTTCTTTTGAGATGAGGTCTCCCTATATTTAGTTCAGGAACAATTCATACTAAATCTCTTGCCTAGGTCTCAGTCATTTTAAAAAATGTACATAAACACTCAATTAAAACCAAGACTCCAGATCTCAGATAACAACCAAAAATTTGGTTTAGAGTCATGTTTGATGATTTGTTAAATAGTATAACTATTTAATATTTTAAAAATATTTTTAAAGTCATGCACCAAAACAAATATTATATACCATTTCCATACAACAAATTAATTGAACAATGTAAAATTCTGACTTTCAAAATTATAAAGGAGCCAGGCAGTGATGGTGCATGCCTTTAATCCCAGCACTTGGGAGGCAGAGGCAGGTGGATTTCTGAGTTTGAGGCCAGCCTGGTCTACAGAGTGAGTTCCAGGACAGCCATGGCTATACAGAGAAACCCTGTCTCGAAAAACCAAGAAAATTAAAGTTATAAAGGATACTATAAGTATTTTTGACGTTCCCAATTCATTATTGTATTTTCCTTCTCCTGTGGTGAGAAAATAGAAAATCAGCAATAACAATATGTCTTCTCTGCGATGATTAATCCTAGTGCTGAGGCAGAAATTCAGATGAGCTTAAAAATCACATTATGCATAAAATCAGAAAGTGGTAAAAAATATATTAACATACCAAACATTCCTTTACGAAAATTACACAAGAAAGGAAAAATGTTACATTTCATGTATTCATTGTATTATAATGAATACATAAGAAAATATTGTTCTCCCAGTATTGATAGGGATTTTAAGCAGAAAATTATGTGTGACTAGTGCACCATGAAGTGGAATCTTCTCAGACAAGTCTAGAATAAGATTAATAGCTATATCATTCTCAATCATAAGACCATAACTGTGATACAACCATTTAAAGAAAATAAGCATATCTAAATGCATACTATCAATGTAATTCATATCTAGATAAATAAATAAAAATAGAAAAGCTAATATAGTAGAATTTTACATATAAATAAAGTGATAAAGTTTAAATTTTTGTTATTTGTTTTCAATGAAGAAGATAAAGAAAACATAATTACAAAGTTTAGTAATATAAATATGGGTGAATAAGATATTTACACATATTCTAATTACAATTTCAACCCTGAAATAATTATTAAAAGAAAATTAATTTTGTAATAAACAAACTAACTCTCATGAGGTCAAACGGTCTTTACTAAGAGAAAAAAAAGTACATGTGTGTCTGGATATTTTATCCTACAGAACACAGTACTACACTGGCAGTTTTCCATCTCTCAAAAGCCTGGAAATCACTATGAACACATTCAAAACCCAGTAAAATCCATGTAGAGGAACTAAATTAAGATATCTAACTGAAGTGTGCTAAAAACAGTGTTCTGAAAAATAAGTGTCCCTGATTTTATTAAATACTCATATCTATATATTTAAGCATTATGTTTTATTCCACACATATGTACAACTATGACAAGCCAACTAAAGGCTGAGATTGAAGGAATCTTAACATAAGTCAAATATGGCCTGCATAATTCTGAGCATGATATTGAATTAGTAAGTCATAACTATATAGGATATTGCTACGGTAATTGAATAAATTGAAATGTATAGATTTATCTGAAGTGTTAAATTTTGAGCATTTAGTTATTTTGAGATGATTTCATGAGAAAACTTTCTTCTATTAAAGAAACAATGCTAACACTTCAGCCAAGTAAGTTGAAAGGATAATTACAAACCTTTACCCAGCCCTTCTCTTTCAAATCTAGTCCCACAGTCATATCCTCAGATCAATAGTAGACCACTGCTGCAGCCTAGCATTCCCCATCTTCCTCAGCTCCAGTGGCTTACATACCTTTTACTCACCAAACTTCTTTCCCTAATCTCATTGCCTTACTTCAGGCACCAACTTCAGCAAGCATTCTCTGGGAGTCCTTTAGGCTACTCATCTAGATTAACTTCAGATCTCTTCCACTCCCTCCATTTCTCCAAGTCCACTCCTCCAGTCTTATCACCAGGTGGTCTCTCCTTATTCTCTTCCTTCATTGCAGAGACAATCTAGATGTTGCTGAACCACCTTGCTCTCTTTCTTCCTATTATGCCTGCCTTACCTTACCCATTGTATCCTATTTCTAAGTGTCACCTCCCAATACCTAGAATCAGTTTTACCTGGATTTCCCAGTCTCCAGAACTCTCAGATTCCCAGAAGAATTTACTACCAGGAAATTGGCAAGCACTCCAGTTTTCTGAATACTAACAGAAACCAATGAACAAATAAAACATCCACCCAACAAAGATAGGACCATATATATGCACCTAGAGTTACAGTGGTCTCAAATTTGGGTATCTAGAGACCAGTGTTAAAAACACAATCAATAATATCCAGGACAAAACACCTCTACTAGAGCCCATTAACCATAACAACCATACCATAGCAGGCCGTGAGTATTCCAAAACAGCTGAAACACAAGACAAAATTTTAAATTAGACTTTATGAGTTTTATTGAAGTTCTTAAAGAGTCAATGAAAAAAAATCCCTTAAATTGGTGAGAGCAGAAATAAACAGTAGAAGGAAATAGTAAAACCATTCAAGACATGAAAGTGGAAATAGAATCAATAAAGAAAACTCAAATTGAGGGAAATCTGGAAATAAAATATTTAGGAACTCAAACAGGAAACTCAGAGGCATGTTTATCCAACAGAATATAAGAGATAGAAGACATAATATCAGGCATCAAAGATATATAAAAAAAATGACCACTTCAATAGAAGAAAATGTTAAATCTAAAAAAAAATTATTACTGACACAAAACAGCTGGGAAATCTGGAATACTATGAAAAGTCCAAGCCTGAGAATAACAGAAATAGAAGAAGGAAATGAAACACAGATCAAAAGCACAAAAAATATTGTCAACCAAATCATAGAAGAAAATTTCCCTAACTTAAGGAGATACTTATAAATGTACAAAAAACATATAGAATATGACTTAGACTGGATCAGAAAAATAAAGTCTCCTTAACACATAATATTCAAAACACTAAGCATACAGAACAAATAAAGAATACTAAAGCTGCAAGGAAAAAAAGGCCAAATAACATATAAAGCTAGATATACTGGAATGACATCTTACTTCTTAATGAAGACTACAAAAGCTAGAGAGGTCAGAAAGATGTTCTATAGACTGGAAGAAACTACAGGCACCATCCCAGATTACTATATCCAACCAAAACTTTCAATTATAACAGATGGAGAAAATAATACACTCCATAATAAAGCTAAATTTAATGAATAGTTACTTTCAAATACAATCTTACAAAAGGAGCTTGAAGAAAAATCCTAACCCAAAAAGTTTAACAACATCCAATGAAATGTGAGGAGTAAATAATTCCAGACCAGCCAATCAAAATAGAGGTCTCTCTCCCTCCCTCTCTCTCTCTCTCTCCCTCCCTCCCTCCCTCCCTCCCTCCCTCCCTCCTTCCTTCTCTCTCTCTCTCTCTCTCTCTTTCTCTCTCTCTCTCTCTCTTACACAAACACACACACACATACACACACACACACTCACAGAGACAGACACAGAGACAGAGAGACAAAGACAGAATGACAGAATCACCACTGTAAAATAACAGGTATCAGCAGTTATCAGATATTGCTCATTGATATCTTTTGGCATTATTTGTCTCAATTTCCCAATTATAAACACAGTCTAACAATATGAATGTAAAAACAAGATCAACTATTCTGGCTTTTTCCAGAGATACAACCTAATATCAAGGACTGACATCATCTCAGGGTAAAGAACAGAAACATATATTCCAAGCAAATGCACCCATGAGGCAAGGTGGTGTAGCTATTATACTATCTGAGAAAATAATATTCAAATGAAAATTAAACAGAAGGGATAGGAAGGGATACTATATAGCCTTCAAAGAAAAATCTACTGTGAAGATTTTGCAATTCTTAACATCTATGCCCTCAAAACACAACCACCCATGTTTATCAAAGAAACAATACTACAATCTAAAACAATACTGACCCTCATATACTGATTCATTCAGAACTCAACTATTGTCAATAGTCAATATTATCTTGACAAGTCTAAAAAGAGAAACACTGACCACATACAGAGTATCACCAGATACAGCAAATAATATCCTCCACCCACATGATCAACATACATTAAAACTAGACATAAACAGCAGAAACAACAGATATCTTACAAATCATCGAATCTGAACAACTGACTACTGAAAGCAAATCCACCAAGACAAAATTTAAGAAAGAAATAACGACTGTCTAGAATTGATTAAAATTAATACACAACATACCTAGATTTATGTAATACAATAAAGGAAGTTCAAATGACAAACTCATGATACTGAGTGCCTATATAAAAATGGAGATATCCTATATTAGTACTTTATTTAATAGCACACATGAAAGCTCTAAAATAAGAACAACAAAATCACACTCAAAAGCTATAGATGGGATGGAAAAATCAAAATGAAGGCTCAAATTAATAAAATAGAAACAAAACAGAAAATGATAGATAGATAGATAGATAGATAGATAGATAGATAGATAGATAGATATGAAGAATCAATGAAACAAAGTGTCTGTTCTTTGAGAAAATCAGTAAGATTGAAAACTTTTATCTAAGTTGACTAAGTTAACTAAAACCAAATTAAATTAAATAACAAAAAACTAAAAGGCAGAGAAAGAATATCCAAATTAACAAAATTAGAAATAAAAATGTGTACATCAGATATACAGAGGATCACAAGAAAATATAGAAAATCATAAGGTTACAATTTAAATTGTATTCCATCATATATAGAAATCTAAAAGAAGTTAAATATTTTCTCTATACATACCACTTACCAAAGCTAAATCAAGATCCATACAAATGATTTAAACAGATCTGTAAAGCCTAGTGGGAAAAAAAAAACTTCAGGACAATATGGTTTTGGCATAAAACTTTACCATATTCTCAAGGAAGAGTTAATGCTAATATTGCTCAAACTAGTCCAAAAAATAGAAAACTGAAGGATGATTGTCCAGTGTATTTTATCAGAACACAATTCCACTGAAACTTAAGCAACGTAAAGACTCAACAAAAAAGGAACATTACAGACAAATTTACCTTATGGGCATAGATAGCTAGGTGTAGAAATTCCAAATTGATCCATATCAATCAACTTGTACAAAAATCAACTCCAGATTAGATATGGATTAGAGACTTCAACATAAGCCATATCCACTGACCTGAGAGAAGAAAAAGTGGAAATAGCCTTTACTACCTTGGCATAGTAAAGTACTTTCTGAACAGAACACAGTACAGGCATTAAGATCAACAGCGGATAAAAAGGACCTCCTGAAACTGATGTATCAGACAAAGGGTATGATTGTTAAAACAAAGCAGTAGCCTACTAAATGGTAAAAGATTTTTCCAACCACAGGATTAATATCCAAAATACATAAGGAAAGAAAAACAAAACAAGCAAACAAATAAAAAAACTAAATAACCTAATTAAAATATGGGATACTGCCTTGGGTTTCTATTGCTTTAATAAAACACAGTGACCAAAATCAACTTGGAGAGGAAGGGGCTTTTTCAATCTATTTTAGTCCTTCATTGAAGGAGTCAGGAGAGGAACTTAAACAGAACAGGAACCAGGAGACAGGAGCTGATGCAGAGGTCATCAATGGATGCTGCTTACTGGCATATTTCTCATGGCTTGCTCATTCCTCAAACCTTCTTTCTTATAGAATCAGAACCACCAGCCTAAGGATGGCAAATGACGCCAATGTATTTGGAAGCAAAGTATATGGAATTATTTTGTCCTCAAGTGTGTTCATGTTTGTTTTTAAATTCAAGTTTTGGTTGAAATTCTAAATATCTGTCTGTCCTTTCTTGACATTATTTAAATAGCTAGTTTTAACTGTATAATAACCTAGAAACAAATTCTGTCTCCTGTCTGTTCTTTGCTTCCTGATAATTTCTAGTCACGTGTAGATATTTTTGAGTAGGTGCTGGGAATAGGGATGAGAAATTACTATTCTTGTTGATGTTAACAGTGGCCAGGGTATATATCCTTCCTTTGCTTTTCTCCAATTGTGCTTTAAATTTTACATTCTTTTTGGTTGACAGTTGTAGATGACAATCGTTAATGCTAAAGTACAGCCTTGCTTGCTTGCCTAAAAGGCTTTGACTCTTCCAATTTTCTAGGGCTGGGACTTCAGCTTTTCTCTGTGTGGATAATGTTTCTGCTAATTTGTTAGTATCTCGTTACTATTAACTGATAGCCTTTGTTTTTACTTCTATCTTACTTTCCTTTTCTCCCTTCCCTCTTTTCCTTTGCCTTCCTTGCTATCTTTGATTTCTCTCTCTTCTTTGCTCAACTTCTTGTCTTCAGTCTTCTCTTTCTCTAATTGAGACTCACCTTCTACAGGTAAGGTAAGGAATTAAGAACCAATCTAAGGAGGAACTGGCAATAGAGTCTTGTGCTCACTCACAGTCACAGTTCTCTGATTTTGCTGATTTTGTTGTGTGAGTAGTCTCTAATTTCTGCTTTACATATTCCTTGTCTTTCAGCCTGGTAAGAATACTACTTTTTGCTCGAGTTCTATTCACTGTGCAGAAAATTCATATGTATCTTCAATAAAATTATATATATATATATATATATATATATATATATGTCATCTTTCTTCTTTTCAAAGACTGTGTCAGGTCTAAATCCTACTTACAATATTTTGAACACTTCTTTTACATATTTTACCTATTTTTTATAATTTTCAGTGAAGATATTTGTCTTACATAGGTACACTTGTTGTGATCAAAGCAATGTTTTGGAAATTGTTATTTGAGTTTACATTTTTAACTTTATTTTAAAGATTCTCTTATAAGACAGAGCTAGCACCAGCTGAACTGTAAATTCAAATCTCTAATGATGAGTTGATTGATCTTCCAACTATACACAAAGGTTTATAAATATTCATTATCAAAGTTTCCAACATACAAAATCTACTTAGAAAATACATTAAAATCTATTATTTGTGGATGAGTTGTTAATCTTCATGTATATTGTAAAATATTGTCTATTGATATGTGTGTATTTTTCTTTCAAACACCTCATTCTAAAATTATTTCATTTTGTGAGTATGTCATACTTAGACATGACTGATGCTCTAACCCAGAGAGTTTGGAGAGAAGATATCTTAAGTAGTCATCTCAATAATGAAATTTCTAGGATGAGCCCTTAACTTTAATGAATAATTTTTCTGTATCCTTTTCATATTTTCTCCACTCATGTAATAAATAATAGTCACAATAATACTATAAAAGTGATATGAGTGATTTTAGTGGTTTTTAAATTTCATTCGTCCAGAGAACTAAGTCATGTCTCATCTGTAATCAGTTGTGTAAATTATATGTCTTAAAATGATATTTGGTGTTTTAAAAAGAAAATGTATTTTGAGATAAGTTCATCCTAAAAATAAATCTACTTCAATTAGGGATCTGATTTCCTCATTCTCCTGCTCGCTTTAGCTTAATGAATATCATTAGCGTGAGCTGTTGGAATAATGGAAAAGATATGAGTTGTCATCTTTCTCCTTATGCTTTCTAGTTGGGGAACAAATAAATGCTTCCATGTAGGTAGGGCTTTTACAGATTTGGCTTTCCTCATTGTAGAATAAAGGTGATCAGACAAAAATTCTATTTATAGGCACTTTGACAAGAACATGACCAGATAGTAAATTTTTATTTTCCATTTATTACTTGTAGAAATTCAAATATATCACTAAATATATATCATAATGTTTCAGTATGTGGGGTTTAAAAATATATAGCTACTTATTAAATGCTGTCTATAATATACTTGCCAAATATATACACATATATGGATATAAGAGTATGTGTATATTTTTATACATATATTTGTAGATAACAATTCAAATCTTAATGCATATTATTAATTAAAGTGGTAAAATTACTTTAGGAAATAGAACAATCTTCTCAGAGAAAAATCCCTATCATTTATAGTAGAAAATGTTACAGATAATTGGCAGTTAGACCGTGGCATGCTACCACAGGGTAGAGAACACTCTCGGAATGTCCACAGTGACAGCATATGTACTTTCAAGTGGCTTTCTTCTGTTAATCATCTGTTTTCTATATTGTGTCCTTGAGGCACAAACTTTTTAATAACATTTAAGATATAGCAACAGTAACAATGTTTTTTTTTGTCACATTAAAGAATATGAACTATAAGTTTCACACAAACTGTGATTATGACCTTTGTTGTCTGTTTTACTAGAGCAAATTAATATTCTAAGACATCATTCAGAATCCTGCAATGGATAAAAATAAGAAAATAACTAATCTTTTGTTGATGCTAAGACACTACCAAGGAATAATAATTTCTACTTATCAGACAAAGCCAAACTGAAATGATAGAAAGAAAGAAAGAAAGAAAGAAAGAAAGAAAGAAAGA
>NW_021604744.1:4302137-4330206 GCF_004785775.1 Grammomys surdaster | reverse complement strand
AGAAAGAAAGAAAGAAAGAAAGAAAGAAAGAAAGAAAGAAAGAAAGAAAGAAAGGAATTTATTTCATGGAAGATTACTACAAGCCAGATCAGCAGAAGCTACAGGCTCCGAAGGCCACAGCCAGTCATCTGCACCACAGCTCCATTAAGATCACCACCACAGCAGGCTCAGGCTACCCTACATTTTGTTCCAGTACTGATGAGATAATTTCTGTCTTATTTATCTATACCATGAACTAAAATGTCGTGGGACCCCAAAACCTTCACAATGATAGCTTGGTGCTTCCCAAGGGCCACACAATTCCCATCCTGTATGCAGTCTGGGCTAAAACTGGCTTCCTGCCCAAGGCAGAATTACTGAACAGAAGAAGATCAGCTTTGACTTGAATGAGCAAACTATCTTGAAACAATGCTTCAACAATCTGACCACTGGCTCCTTGAGCTAGGTCCTGGGAGCTGCTTGTAGAATGGCATACACCACAGACCATGGCAAAGCTAGCTATCACATGCATGTAGGGAGACAGGGGAATGTCCAAGGGTGCTAACTGGGAGGTCATAGCCTTTGTGGGAATTTACAATAACCAATAAAAAATTATTTAGTTGTTTGAATGTGCTGTCCCTCATAATCTGGAGAGTGTGAATACTTGTTTCCCAGTTGGTAGCTGTTTGGTTAACATTTATGATGTTTGACATTCTTGGAGGAAATATGTCACTGAGTGTAGGTTTTGAGAGTTTAAAGATTTCTGTCATTCCTAGTTTGCTCTCTCTGTTTTTGCATGTGGTTTAAGATGTGTGCTCTCAGCTTGTGCATGCCTACTTATTGCCTTGCTTCGCTATCATGAAGGTGATGGATTCTTATCCCTCTACTTCCATAGCTGCAGGTAAATTCTTTCTTCTGTAAGTTGCCTTAGGCATTATGTTTTATCAGAGCAACATTAACACAAATGTTATGGCTAACAAAAGCAAGAATATTAACATTTCTAGGTAAGTATTCCAAGACTGACAATGTACCAAATGCATCATTTGTAGGTCTTCTGAAAGGCACTTTCTTGAGAATTTGTAAGATAATATCCTCCATATACATTTTTCATTGTTTATCTCACAGGTATTTAAAATAAATAAAAAAGTAAATTTACAGAAAAGTAGCATTTAAACAAGAATGTGGATATTAAATACTGTTATCTGCAGGACTTCTCATCCTGTGAAGGGCTAATTAGAAAAATTTGTAATTATAAACAACAGTCATTTAATACAAAGTGTTGGCTAATTAGATAATAAAAGAGCTGAAATAACAAAAAGGAAATTTGAAGATAAAATTAAGAATCAGAAACTCCTACCTTCTCCATATCTGAAAAACAAAACAAAGAGAATCTCTAGAATTCAGGTATCATCGTCATGTGTGGAAATCTTTGGATCTTTTTTCTCTTTTTGGATAAGATTAGTCCTGTCTAATAAAAATGAAGTAATTTTTACTGGGACAGGAGGAAAGATGCCTGTGGACATTCTAGTCAGACATTCATTCTAATCAGTGAAATATTTACCTCTCATAGTGTTAAGTTTGTAAGTATGTAAAGCTGTATGAAAAAAATGAGAAGGGGAGAACTTTTAGAGGGATGTAGAAGTCTACAAGGTTAGTTATTGCAATATTAAATCAATCAATCATCAATCAGAGATACAGGAGACAGCTACAGGGTACATTTTAAATTTGAAATAAAAGTGTTATCCAATGAAGATTTATGTTGAACACTTAGTTCACAGATGGTAACACTGACATTGGAGTTGAAAATTTTAGGAGAGGAGGGTGGTGTGCGGACATAGATTATTTGGGGTTGACGTTTTGGGAGCAGTATCTTGCTTTGGTTTCTTCCCAATTGGGCTCACTATGATTCTTCCTGCCACCATATTGTAGGCAGTGCTGTTTCATTCTAGCTCCGCTGACATGCTGGACTGAAATAATGAGTGAAAGTACAGTTGTTTTTTTTTTTTTTATATATATTGTTCTGTCAATATTTTGCCATGTCAAAGACAAGTCTGATTAACACTAAAAAAAAAAAAAGTATCAAAAACAGTGGAATCACTGCTGTTATTAAACCTAATCACCTGGTTCTGAAATCTTTGGGAGCATTTTGTGTAATTAATTAGAAAATGTCTGGAACAGTCTAGAGAAGTTCTACGATGGTAAAAGCTAAGGTTAGTGGACATAGTCTTGTGGGAACTCAGCAAAGTAGAACATCAACAGAAATGTTCACACCAAAGAATGTGCTTGTAAAGTTTCATGTAGGCATGATGACCTCAGTGCAAACTCAACTAGAACTCATGTGCTTTCACCAAGAACTCTCTATTTTGATATGCTCTAAGATTTTGTGGGATGCTAAGCATGATGAAGTAATAAACTTAACAGTAAAAATTGCAGTGTTGACCAGTACAGCAAGTAGGCCAGCCGTAGCATAGTCTGTGATGTTTGTAATTAACAAGATTGTTAGTGAGGAGGTACATCAGGAAGCAGGAGTACTTGAAAAACTTGCATGTTTACAGTTGGAGCCAAGGGAAATATGTTTTTCACATAAATTTTTTTAATTTTTGAAATTATAACATAATTACATTAATTCCCCTTCCGGTTCTCCTGTACTTCCCTTTGCCCTCTTTCAATTTTATGTCTTCTTTGTCTTTAATTATTAGTGTGTATTTGTACGTGCATATAAAACTTAATACAAAAATACAACCTGTTCAGTCATTAGAATGTTATTGGTATGCATGTTTTCATGGCTGCCCATTGAATAACATCAGTCTTGCTTAACATGTATGAAATACTTTTCATTGAGTCAGGAAAGATGCCTGTAAACATTCTAGCAATAGTGAAACCTCCACCTATCACAGTGCCAAGTTTAGAGGTATGTAAAGCTGTTTGAAAAAAATGTGAGAACAGAGATCTTGGGAAGTCTGCCGGGTCATCAGTCTTCTACACAGGCTTCTGAGATGGTGTTACTTTGAATCTGCCACCTCCTCATTCAGAAGCTGCTGTGGACATTATCTAAAAGGCTTTGGTTCTAATTGGCTTCTCTGTAGTTGTGATAAAACACTAACCAGAAGCAACTAGGGAGAGGAAAGAGCTTACGTGGCCTACAGGTTACAATCCAAATAGAAGTCCTGGCAGGAACCTTAGAGCAGCAGCTGAAGCAGAGAGCATGGGAGGAGGAGGCTTGCTTCCTGTTTGCTCCGTCAGCTTTCTTATACTGACAGATCCACCTGGCTAGGAACTGTACTTCACACAGTGGGCTGGGCCTCTTGTATAATATAGTAACTAAGAAAATGCCTCGCAGACATGGCTCTGGGGTCAGTATGATTTAGGTAGTTGCTCAGTTACAGTTCCTTCTGCATCCCCCAGGGTCAGGGGTGGGCACTGGCTTGTCTTGACAACTGAAACTGCTTTGGATGGGTTTTTACACCACTTGAGCTGGTGGCAAATCTTGAAGGGCACCACATAATGCATATTTACAGTCATAAAAATTATAGTAATTATATATTCCTGGGGGCTTTAACCTAGACTTCCAAGGAGTTGATAAAAATTAGATAATGTATGTAAAAGACACAGAAAGTCTTCACATGGCCCCTAACAAGATAGTGTCCAACAGTGAGGGTAAAACCTAAGCATCAGCTGAAAAACAAAGATATGAAGATGGAAAAAAATGTGTGGCATCTAGAAAAGAAGTATAAATGCATTGAATGGAGTGAGCCCATGAAAAATGCCACATGAGAGAGAAATGCAGAAAACATCAAGTAGAAAGTCATCAAGACCATCAGAGCCCTTGTCATACTGCCACGTACTGTGGGTATAGGATACTGAAAACTATATGAGTTTGCGTTGATCCCTTCCGTGTTTCCTTGGTCCAACTTTTCTTTGTTAGCCTATCCTTTCTGTTTAAATAAGAACTTCTTTGTCTGTTGAACAGCATACTGAAAGTTTATAACTTGCTTTTGATTTTAGAAATATTAAAAGTGAAGAGTTTCCCAAGAATCTCAGAAAAGACTTTGAACCTTTGAATAATGTTGGAACCGTTAAGACAACGAAGGTCCTTGGAGATTAATTAAAATTCATTTTGTGTTAATTAAGTGCTGGTGTGGAATATTACGGTTTCAATATGAGGATTCCCACATAAGATCATATGTTGAACCTTGTTTCTCAGCTGATATTGCTATTTGGGAAATGATGGATTCTTTAGAATTAAGTGCTAGCTGTGAGAAGTAGATTACTCTGATCAGGTTCTTAGAGCTTATGATATTGTCTTTCTATGTCTGCATTCCTTTGTCTCTGTCTCCTAGTCTCTGTCTCTCTCTATGTCCCTCTGTCTGTCTCTCTCCACTCCCCACCCTGTCTATCTCTGTCTAAGAGGTGAAGAATACCATAATCTCTGTCCTAAGAAACCAATTTGTCTCACTATAGGAAACAATGAAATAAAAATCAAAAACTGCAGACAGAGACATCTGAAATTGTGATCAAAATAAAAGAGCTTAGGTCAGGGGCTTCTGTAATGTCTTGTACAGTCTTTATCGCAGACTCGCCCTTTCTTTCACTTCAGTCTCTTGATAATATATGTCATTGTTCAAACACACACAGAAACTAGCTGATGCAGATTTTGATAAATGCAATGTTCAAAAACTCCTGAAATCACCAGAGGAAAGAAATTCTGGGAAATAAAACTGAGGAAGAGCTACCCAAGAATGTGGTGATCTACAGTATATATACCTGTATGCTACTCACATTTTAAAATTTAAAACTCAGACAATAGATTCCTTCTTCCATTTCATTTTAGCTCTTTTTAGAGCAAGTCATAAAGCATAACACACACCATAAAAATTATGCATGATTAGGCTTGTGAAATCTCTTAACCTAGAGTCAAATGTAAATAGGATTAAAAGTGGAAGATATTGTCTTCTTGATCAGCATACTATAACCATTTAAGAGATCATTACTGTGAATTCATTGAAATGCCCAAATACTTGACACATCAGAATATGATTCTACACAGAAAGAGTAATTTCATTAGAACATTTTGACCACATGTCTAACCATTAGTGAAAAGGCAAATGAAGGAGAGATGGTAAGAATAACAATCATGAAAGGGAAATGATACCCTCAGAGCTATTTTATCTATCTCAAATCATGGATCTGAGGTTTGCCCGGGGTTTCCTTAGACTTAACTTCTTTCTTTACTTTTTGCTTTTGTTTTTAAATGAAACTTGCTCATAAATGTACATTACTTCCAAAAATAATGTGTTTCATTTTAATTTTTTTCTATGATATACTTCAATAAATCATACTGAAACCCACTGCACCCATCTTCCTCTTGAAGTCTGATGATCCTCTTCCTCTTATTTCAGGTTCACATTGTAGGTTTGGTAGCAACTTCACAATTGTCTAGAAAAAAATACATGACTACAGAGTCTAGTCAAAATAAAATAGCTAATATTTGTATTACAAACTTCAGATTCTACTTATTTTGGTTTGGGGAAAGAAATGGACTGTCTGACAGAAGGAACTTGTAACCCCAGCACTTGAGAGACAATAAAAAGGATTGTCATGGTTGTGTTCAAAGCTAGTCTGGGCTATATGGAAAGAACCTCACTGGAAAAAAAAAAACCCAGCAACTTTAAGAAAACAAGACAAAAGAAGAAGCCTGACTAGAATTTGAGTCATTTGCAAGCAGATGCCTGGCCTTTCCTGCTGCAATATCTGTTCTTCTTTTCCCTATATGAATCATGTCAAGACTACATTGATACATCTTTTCTCATTTGAATCTAACAGGCTTCCCTATTATTATATTTCTCACATTGTCTTATATATAGTACTGCTTTTATGAAGTGAAAACTTCAATTCTGGTTGTCAAACTTCTACATCAATCATTCATATCCCAATTGCAGTGTAATATATAGAAAACATGGTTTGATTTTTAAAAGTATAACAGGAATGACATGTAACAGATGCTTATTAACAAAATTTAAATCGATTTGATTTATTCACTCAGCTAAGATATTTAATTTAAAAAACAGGAGTGAAAAGTTGAAATTGCAAAGCTCTTCATCATGAAGATGAAGTTGAAAAAAAAATGCACTCTCATGTTTGAAGTACTGGAAGGAAACTGAGATGTACAAGTCAAGCCAACAAAATTCTAGAACATGTAATATAAACACTAGTTTTTATTTCCTTCTTCTGTTACTGAGGAGCATTATAAAAGAACATGTTGTCAGGTTTGTGCTGGTACTGACAACGTGAGAAGGAAAATCCTGCCCTAGGTGATACCAGTGATAGTTCTGTTCAAAATATTTTCTGAACACTCATGTAATTACCAGTAGTTCCAAATTAGTTGATTCATATCTATCTGAGTATATGGAGTTTGTCCCTGGAATATTCTGCCATGACCCTTTCAATATAATGTAGGTGAATAAAAAAGTTTAGATTTTACTTATATTCCTCAGAAAACAAAAAAGAATGATTTATTATCAAAGAACTACAAAATGAAATTCAGAAAATGAAGAAAAACATGCAGAAGGACAAGAGATCCTATGAAGACTCTCTCAGTAGGATACAGAAATATTTATTGTTTATTAGTTTCTCACTCTGATTCATTTTCTAACTTTATCATGAACAAACATCTCTCACACATTGTACTGGCCACTGTCACTCCATCACATGGTGTTGTCTAAGATAGTGGATGTTTCCCAATCTGTCTTAGGGTTTCTATTGCTGTGAAGAGACACCATGACCAAGGCAACTCTTATAAAGGACAACATTTAATTAGGTATGACATACAGTTACAGAGGTTCAGTCCATTATCATTGTAGTGGGAAGCATGGCAGCCTATAAGCACACATGGTTTGGAAGAAGGAGATGATAGTTCTATGTCTTCATCCAAAGGCATTCAGAAGGAGACTGTCTTCTGTAGGCAGCCAAGAAGAGGGTCTTTTTACACACTGGGCAGTGCTTAAGCATGAAACCCTAAAGCTTACCCCACAGTGACAAACTTCCTCCTACAAGGCCAGACCTACTCCAAAAAGGCAAAATCTTCCAATAGTGCCACTTATCACGGGCCAAGCATATTAAAACCACCACACAATCATATTGTGAATTTAAGCTTTCTTATAAACTTGAAGCCTTCTACAGCCTTTTAATTTCAGCCATTTTTCTAAAGTAGAAAAGCATGTTCCTTAATGTCTGAGATTATAATTATAATACAACATTAGGATGACACAACATGAAATAAGAAATATGATATATTAACATGATACTAATTAGAGTACAATATTTCTCCCTTCATTTTTCTCTCTCAAAACCCTAATAAATACATTATATTTCATTATTCTTAGCTGAAGCATTAATCTGTATAAAATAGATTTCCAACCTAGAACACTGGACATTGCCCTGGTTATTATGTATTATCTATTCTCAAGCTAGATATTCCTCCATGATCAAATGGGATGGTGTCAGAAAACTAATGTCCCCAAATAAGGTGGGCTACAACATTCAAACTAGGTTTTATATTTTATAACAGCTATAATGGAGGTTGTGAATGGGGAGGTGATGATAGGTAGATAATCATTTATTTCTTCTTGTGAGTAGCATTTTCTCTCAATGACATTCTACCTTAAAATTTTCACTAGCAGACTTTTTGTTAAGAAGAATTGTTTCATTTTGCAAATGTGGAATGTGAGGGCCAAGAACTTTAAGCTAAATGTTTTTTGTTGTGTAACTAACTAGCAGCAGAGCTGGAACCAATGTCTAAGATATCTGTGTTTGCACACACTGTGTTGATTTTAATTCCTTATTCATTTAAAACTGAACAAAAACAGAAACAGTTTTGGACTGTCAAGGAGCAATCTCTGAAATAAGCCTTTGGAACATAATTCTGCATACCATAGATGGCCATAGCTTTAGGGAAAGTATTACCAGATGGTCATAAAAGCTTCCGGATATCTTGCAGTCAGTTTTATTTCAAATTGCAAACACCCACATACTAGGTTTCTTGCTTAGAACTTGTTTTCTTGATGGAAGTTGATTATAAAATCAAAGATAGGAAATTGGCTAAAATCAAATTACATTACCCACTTTTTTATAAGCTAAAATATATAATCAGTATTCTGTTTATGAGTTATAGTCACACTACGGACTCCTTTACTTAGGGACAATTCCCAGTATTCACAGATGGAAAGACATGGATAGAGTAATAATTAGAAAAACTATTTTCTCTGAGCTAAGACTTCAGATTTCAGAAAGCAATTAAATTTGATGCTGTTTAATGAAGGACAGATAGCTTGATCAGAAAAATTGTTGATGGAGAACCACAGAAACAAGGAACACCAGAAATGCCAGTTTTCTCCATCCTCCTTAATTACATTATACGTCATCTAAGAGACTCTGTTATAACGTGTAAATTTGAGACACTAGTCATGAATATATTCCTGAAAGCTGGAATCCAATGAAAACAAACGACAGAGGGATTTAATGACTGGCTTCTAATCATTTAATGAAAGAATGAAGGAAAGAAGCTAGGAACAGAGAGGGGGGAAGAAAGCAGGAAAACATTACATTTTTTCTTGTTTTCTAGAAAGGAAAGATGCTAGACATATTCCACTTGAATGCTATGTGGTATAAGAGTTTTTATCTTACATTGGAACAATGAGACATTTCAAAGACAAATATGTATGAAAAAATTAATACAATCTATACATATATATACTTATTGGTATTCAATAATATGGCTCCTATTTATATGTGTGCTGTTAAATGTGTTTAAATGAGTACAGTACCAGCTTAATAATCAGAATTGCATAATTTGCTTCTTATGGAAAATGAAGTCAGAGAATACAAATGATAGTTGAACATGATTTAAAATATGAATTATAATACATCTCACATATTAGTTAAAAAACAATACTTTAATAGTAAAATTCAAATCTAGCATATATATTTGTTTCCTTAAGAAAAAACTCTGTTTTATTTGACTTCTGAGAGCTTTTGTTTCTGGGCATCCCTTCCCTATTTATTAAAGATAGAATTAGCGCCTTAAAGCAGAAGTGACAACCATCCTCCATCTCCAGTGTATGCTATATTTTGTTAGGGCTGACAGAGAGTCATTGCCCTAGAAATTCACTCATTCTCAATGCAATTGTATTTTCTTTTTATATTTGAAAATATGTGGTTTTTTTCTGATTTCATTTCAACTTTAAGTGTTTTCTTTCCTGGGGTTATATGTCAAAACTTGTTAGTTTTTTTTATGCATCAGTATTCTATAGTATGAATGGACCCTACATTTAACCATTTGTCACTCTGATAGCTATTATAAAAAGTAGACATAGCTACTGGGTAGATTAATGGCTAGCTTCTGAAAAGTGTTTTACTAGTAGCTATGTGAGATTGAGTTTCTTTTCACTACTTACTGTAGATGCTTGCTATTACCAATTCTGGCTTGCATGTCAGATTCATGTTTAGTTTTATTTTCAGCTTTTTTTGATGAAGAGAATTATAAAGTGATTGCAATAGAGCATTTGTACTATTTGTACAACTGTTTCTAAGCCTCAATGATCACTACTGAAAAGGAAATGGGATACATTTAAGAGCTGGAATTGAGGGTGAAAGGCTGAGAAATTTTATTCTGTAGAATGTTATCACCATTACAGTCTTAGCTCACAATTGTAATTAACTGCTTTGGGTCTACACACGATGGTCCTATCAATTGTCAGTCAAGAAAAGAAAGTTGCTTACATGGTCATATCCTGAACCTCTGAACTCCTGAGCTATCTGGACATTAATGGGGTGGAAAGGGTAATAGGGGTGGAAAGGTGGTTATGTTATAGTTCGGGGAATGATAGCTCGCACGTGGGCATGGGTTCCTGAATCTTGCTGGGCGGTTGTGATTCTCACAGCTCCAAAGAGACTGGAGCACAGGAATCTTAACTGTGTTCACTCCGTGCACAGCACCAGTGGACACTATGGGGCCCCGCCAGGCAGGAAAGTTCTCGCTCAGGCTGAAGTTCTGAAGGGGGGAGGGGCTTTTGATTTGGGGATCTCCGGGCCAGGAGGCAGCCAGGGACCAACTGGTCTCAAGCCCTTGGGCTCTCAGATGCTGCATGGAAGGACCAAAACTGTGGGAGTGCAGGTGCATGCGAAAGGTAGCTGCTAATCTAGTTTACTTGAAGATGCGGCCTCCGTAGCAGGACACAGAGAAAGTCTCCACTGGAGATTAGGCATGGCTCAGTAGTTGAGACCTTCTCCTCAGTTCCCCCATGATATTCTCCCAAAAGACATGTGGAAGTCCATGGTTTTCACAGGCTTTAATGTCATGGCAGATGGTAGATGGATCTGGTGGCACCCTCACTTAGGTCAGGGTGGACACCTGACTTAAATAGGGAGGGAGGAAGGTCTGGGGAAGAATGCCTAATTGGGTACACCCTCTGGTCTTCAGTTATCTCATAAGTATGTAAATCTCTTGAGGCTGAGGCCTGTAGTCATGCCTTCTACTTGTGCTGAGTGATGCAAACCTCTCTTAGGGAGGTACTGTAATGCCCTATGTGACTGAAAATCATGAATCAATGGCATGTCAGGAGCCTGGGATCTGGGGGCATGGCCAAACACCTGCCATTGCCCCATTGAGGTCCAGGGTTTGAGGCCTGTGCCACACCAGAAACCAAGTTATCATTTCACGGCCCCACATTATAGTTGTTACTTTTGGTCCTCATTTCCTCTTTACTCTCAATCCTCTTGCCCTCTACTCTTCTGCTTTGTTCCCTTTGATTTATATTCATCATCATCATCATCGTCATTGTCATCATCATCATCAATTTAAAATATGTAACTTCATGAGTTTCATGTTATATTTTAACAAAAATCATATTAATCTTCTCTGTATTATACTAGTGTTAGTATATGTACTCCTGAAATGGGAAGTCCTTTGGTTTATATTCTAATGGTGTTGCACATATAAGTTATTCCACTACAAACATATATTAGTAGATTATGTAGTATTATTGAATATTGGATCTTGATACTTTAACTGTGACTAAACTAGTAAGAAAAAGATGACCAGCATACTTCCCTTGCTTGAATTCAGGTCATACTAGGAGGTCAATGAGCTTCTGTTGTACCAAAGCTTCTGCAAGGGAAAAGACACCATCACTAGAAGAAAATTGCAGCCTATGGAATAGGAAAAGATCTTCACCAACTCCTCATCTAACAGAGGGGCTAATATCCAAATTATAGAAAGAATTTAAGGAGTTAGACATAAGCAAACTAAATAATCAAAATTAAAATTGGGGTAAAGATAAAATCAGAATTCTCAAAAGAGTAATCTCAAATAGCTGAGAAATAATTAAAGAAATATTCCACATCCTTAGCCATCCAGGAAATGCAAATCAATATGAATTTGAGATTCGACCTTACAGCTATCAGAATGGCTAAGATTAAAAACAGAAGTGACAGCATATGCTGGAATGGATGTGGAACAAAGAGAACACTCCTTCATTGCTGATGGGAATAAAAACATGTAAAGCCACTTTGGAAGTCAATATGATAGTTTCCTCAAAAAAGTCCTAACTTATAAGTGTTTATTAACTGTAAAGTAAAATACAATCTTGCTAAGGTCCACAGACTCAGAGATGCTATGTAATAAGGAGGGCTGAAGGGGAGCACAGGCATCTCCTTTGGAAGTGAAAATAAAATATATTTTGTGAGTTGCCTGGGGGAAGGTGGTATTGAGAACAGCCAGAATGAAGTGGCAGGATGGAGGAGAAAATACTTGGAGAAAAGATTTCAATTGGAGGGCATTTTGGGGTTGAGTTGGAAATCTTAGTGCAATTGAAACTTTATAGATTCTATGAAAGTCACTCTAGCAATGACTCATCATAATGGAGAAACATGAATTCTGAACTGGTCATCTTCTGTAACCACGCAAGGCCTCAAATGGAGAGATTAGGACACCAACCCAGCCATAAAAACTTTGACCTACAGTTTGTCCTGCCTGTGATGTGTTCTGGGACTGGATACTAGGAGAATAGTTATCAGAGAGACTTCATCCAGAAATTGATGGGACAGATGCGGAATCTCACAGACAAACATTAGACAGAACTTGGTGAGTCCTGCAGAGGAGTAGGAAGGATTGGAGGAAGCAGGAGTCAGGGATACCAAAAGAACATGGTTCACAGAATCAACTGTTTTGGAGTCAGGATCCTGCACTAATCAGGGAGAGTGTAGGGGTCTGACCTAGGTCCTCTGCATGTATATTATGGCAGAGTAGCTTTGTGTTCTTGTGGGAAGCCTAACAGTGGAAACAAGTTATATCTCTGATTCTTTTACCTCTTTGTGGGACCTTTTTCCTCCTACTGGGTTGCATTTTCTAGCCTTGATGTGATGGAATGTACCTGATCTCATTGTAACTCATTTATGTCTTTGGTTTATGTCCCAGGGAGGAAGAGGGGGTGGTTCTTGGAGAGAGGGAAGGTGATAGCAAGACACTAGGGGAAGGAGAGGTAGAGGAAACCTAGGTTAGGATGTAGAATATGAGAGAAGAATTTTTAGAAAAGATAACATACTTCTACTTCTGACTTAGTTACCATCCTATTGCAGTGAAGAGACACCATAGCCATGGCAACTCTTACAGAAGAAATCATTCAACAGAGGACTTGCTCAGTTTTAGAGAGCTAGTTTATGAATATCATGGTAGGAAGCAGACAGGCATGATACTGGAGCAGAAGGTAGTAACTTTACATAGTGATTCGCAGGCAGAGAGAAAGAGACTCTGGGACTAGCCTGTGCTTTTGAAACCTCAAAACCTACCTACAGTGGCAAATCTTCTACAAGAAGACCATACTGACTCCGTTAAGGCCACAATTCCTAATTTTTCCTAAACTGCTTTCCTAACTGGGGACCAAGCATTTAAACCTATGAGCCTATGGGGTCTATTGTCCTTCAAGGTACCACAAATGTTATTATAAAATGATACTGTTAATTATAGATTTTCTTGACAGCTGCAGTTTAGAATTCAACCATTATCTTGTGCACGTATTTTGGACTAAGACACAATATTTTACTCATTAATGAGCAATCTACCTATAAATTATTTAAATCTACCCAAGTATTAAAATTGGTTTTGTATAGCATCTTGCTCATTTATAAATATTTTGTAGTTACTTAAAACTTAAACTTTTGAAAATGATAATAAGTTGAAATTTTCTTTTCATTGTCTCAGGTTAAGAAAATAAGATGATTTTATGCCTAAAAGGGTTAAGAATTCTCAGTCTGGTACAGACTTTAAATTTTGTTATTTCTTGTAAATTATCAAACCCTCTTTCAAATGGACCATGATGTTTGCCCTTTTAAATTCATGATGAATGCTATACAATTAACTTTATCATGACAACTAAAATGCAGAAGCAATGAGTCTACACAGTAATTGCAATAAAAGAATCCTGGCACTTCTCAAGCGTGAAAGCAGAAAAAAAATGTTATCTGAGCATGTTATCTTTTCTTCTCTTTAAAGTTTACTTAAATTTATTTTTAATGTTAAACAAATTCTTTGTTGTATTCAAGGCTCACATAATTTCCGTATTCAAAGTATATTTTTCTTTTTCTTTTTCTACAAAAATGAATATAATTCCACAAATAAATTCAATAAATAAGTTTATTATTCTAACTTATGTATTAGCTCTAATGATTGCTAATATTTTTGGCATATGTTTACATGGTATTTAATGTGACTCTGTGTGAGCATATTTGTGTCCATGAGTACATGTATGTACTGCACATGTATGCATGTTTGGGAATGTATGGCTCTGTTCGTGAATGTATATGCATTTGTGTGCGTGTGTGTGTGTGTGTATACACCCATAGTCGATATTGATTTTTTTGTTTTTCAAGTTGATGTTTATTTCTTTCTTTTCCTTTTTAATCACTCAACAGCAACTCTTCCTAAAGTTGGAGTTCTGATGTCCATGTTAGTATTTTTATCCAGTTTGCCTGGCAACCACTTGTGTCTGCTTCTACAGTGCTAGGGTTAAAAATGGAAGCTTTTATGTTGGTTCTAGGGATCTGAACTCAGATGATCAGATTTGTCTAACAAAAAGTTTATACACACACCCTGACTGGCATTACCATTAAACATCAATACTTTATTGCATTCTAAGTATAACCTATAATTATGTATTCATTATTAGTTATCTATCCATGTTCCATTTTCCTTGGAATATAGTTGCAAATCGAATCTTATTAAATACACTTCTGTTTTCATAAGTGTTCATTTTTAAGGTTGTTTTGTCCAGCATACTGAACTTTTGCATTTCTCCTTTATTATTTTTAAACAATTAATTAAGAAATAAGCAAGATGTCTTTGCTAATAGTTAAATAGTTTTCTATTGTGTAAATGAAGCACATTTTCTGTATCCATTCTTCAGTTGATAGACATATGTTTTTTCCAGCTTCTGGCTATTACATAAGGTTGAGATGAACATAGTGGAGCATGAGTCCTTGTGGCATGGTGGAGTAACTTTTGAGACTATACTCAGGAGTCTTAAAGTAGAACTATTTTCAATTTTCCAAGGAGCTGCAAGATTGATTTCCAGAGTTGTTGTAACCATTTGCAATTCCACTAGCAATGGAAGAATATTCCTCTTTCTCCATATCCTCTCCAGAATTTGCTGTTACCTGTGTTTTTGATCTTAGTCATTCGTAAAAGGTGGAATCTCAGAGTCATTTGAATTTTCATTTTCCTGATGACTACGGATGTTGAACATTTCTTTAAATGCTTCTTGAACATTTGAGATTCTTCTGTTGAGAATTCTCTGCTTAGCTCTTTACCCCCATTTGGGGGTGGGTTTTTAGTCTAACTTCTTAATTTTGTATATATTTTGGATATTATCCCTCTATCAGATGTAGAGCTAGTAAAGATCGTTTCTCAATTTTCAGGTTGCCATTTTGTTCTATTGATAGTGTCCTTTGCCTTCCAGAAGTTTTTCAAATTCATGAAGTCCCATTTATCAATTGTTTATCTTAGAGCCAGAGATATTCCATGAGTTTTGCAGGCAAATGGATGGAACTAGAAAATATGACCCTGAGTGAGGTAACCATGACCCAAAAGAACTTGCATGATATGTACTCACTAATAACTCACTGAGTTAACCAAAAAGATCAGAATATCCGTGATATAATTCACAGACCATATGAAGTTTAACAAGAAGGAAGGCCCAAGTGAAGATGCTTCAATCTCACTTAGAAGAGGGAACAAAATGATCAGGAGATGCAGAAGTAGGGGGAAACCTGAGTGGGAGAAAAGAGGGGGAGGTTCAGGCATGGTGGAGACAGGAGAGAATCTCAGAAGGCTAGGAAAATGCACGAAAATATCCAGCCTTGTGTGGGAGTGGGCAGGGGAATCTCTAGAAAGTCCTCGACACCAGGTATGTGAAAGGCTCCCAGGATTCAATGGGGATGACCTTAGCTGAAATTCCCAACAGTGGGGAGATGGAACTTGAAGAGACTACATCCAGTAGGTAGACACAGTGGTGAGATGGTGTCATTCACTCATCTTCAAAATTTTTGATCCAGAATTGTTTCATAAACAATAAAATTTTGATCCTTATTGTTTCCTAAAGAAAACATAAGGACAAATATGGAGCACAGACTGAAAGAAAAAGTCATGCAGATCCATCCCATGGGAAAGTAAAAAACCCTGACTGTATTACTGATGTCATGTGCTTGCAGATAGGAGTCTAACATGGCTACCTTCTGAGAGGCTCTACCAGCAGCTGAATGAGATAGATGCAGATACTTACAGACAGCCAACCATTGGACTGAGCCTGGGGACCCCTATGGAAGAGTTAGGGGAAGGGTTAAAACAGCTGAAGGGGACTGTAACCCCAAAGGAAGGACAATAGAACCAGAGTGGTCAGAGACCCCACAGACTAAACCACCAACCAAAGAGTATACATAGGCTGGTCTGTGTCCCCTGAAACCTATGTAGCAGAGAACACTGTGTCTGGCCTCAGCGGGAAAGGATGCAGCTAATCCTGTTGAGATTGATGCCTCAGGGACAGGGGAGACTTGGAGGGATGAGGTGAGGTTGGGTGAGTGCAGAGCATCCAGTCTCATACATTTTGTAGGTTTATCAACTTGGTAAGGTTTTTGAGTACTGCTTCAGGAGCTTCTAATCAATGATGGTACTTTCTTCCATTTTTGATGGTGCTTCAAACAGAACAAAAGGACAGCTAAAATCTTCAAGAGGCAAAATACATGAGATTCAAAAGAAAGCAGAATATTTAGAAACAGGTGAAAGGTGAGGTAATAGCCAGGGCAGTCTATATTAAGCAACATATTGTTCACTACTAAGTATCCATCATTTCAGAAGTATCTCTGGTGGGATACACCAGTGAGTAATAACCCTGGTTAAGTCATTCAGTATCCCTTTTTGCATCTTAGTAGACATTGTTTACTGATGTTCCATACCAGTAGACAGTGACTACTCAGATTTCCATTGCCCTATTATTGAAATAATGGGGAAACTGGCCTTGGACCACATTTGTAGCTCTACTTTCCAGTACACTATCAATCACATCTATCCAAATGCTGGTGTGCAGTGGGGCATTACAGATGTTCAGAAGAATCACTCTTTGTTCCACACAAATAGATTTAGGGGACAAATTGCAGAAGAAAGAGGAAAACAAAAAAGTAGAAGACATCACTCTTGTATTAGGAAAATTAGTGACTGATAGATGAGCCTGTGTTATTTACAACTTGATGAGGCTGTGCATATTAAAGCATAATCAGAGCACTAGTTTAGCGGCTTTCCATGTCATTGCTCTCTCATTTATTCTAAGAATACACATGACTAGTCATAGGAAAGTTGTCACTTAGAAACTAATCCAGACCACAGCTACCCTGCCCTTAACTCTGCTGAGTGTTTTTTGCTCTGGTGGGTTTGAATACTTGAAGCACTGGTTTTAATATATTGGTTTGACATGAAGTAACACTAAAATGATATCCCTAGGGCCTTGTATTTATTCAACCAGAAAAACAAGATTCTTTCTTGTTCTTAAAATGAAGAAAACGTAGATGGCCACAATATACTTTGGCTTATTTAAAAATCATTGAAGTACATTACATAACATGTGTAACCACTGAATTTTGTTCTATGTGCTTGCAGAAATTTAAATGTACTAGTAGTTTCACCTTTCAATTTACAAAAGAATCATAAATGTTCTCACTTTCTTTTTTTTTGACCAACTACCAATTTTAACATTTAGCAAGCTACCCTGCAGTTCATGTTTGCTTCAATGAATGCCTAAACATCATACATGAAATATCAGAATTGGCTAAAAGTATATACAGTTCTAGCCCTATATGCATGATTATAAAGATGAACTGAGTATGGAAGTTTTGAAAATTATTTTAATTACATTATTAAATCACTTACAGAAACAGTTGACTTAAAATAAAGGAACAATTTCCCCAAAGAAGAAAAAGAAAAGTAGAAATGGTGGCTTAGGTCCTGGAGGAGAGGATTAGTGGATGGATATTTTAAGTAGAAAATTACTATATAACTTGTCTGCCATTTCTGTTCAATGGCTTATCTTCTTGCACATACAATTCATCAATAACAAGCAACCTTACACTTCTGACATAGTAGCCAATTGTGTTCAATCATTATACATGATGAAAGACAAATCAAATGAAAAAAGCACAGTTTCTCATGTGCTTACAATTAACAGTTACAAGCTTGAGTGCTTTAAACTTGGTGATAGAGTTTTAGAGTTGACACAAATGCAGCATATGCCTTCCAGCCTTTCCTGTTTTATTTTTGTTTCAAAGCAGTGAATATAGAGACACTACCTTCTACTGACCTGTGTCTGCCCAAGTTTCTCACACTGATCTCTTGTGGTTTTCACATTTTACCTTTAAAAAGGTAGGGTTGTTGTTATAACTCATGTTTACTTTCCCAGTGAGTGCAAACCCAGTCATCTAAAAAACAGATTCACAGCCAGAGCCTGGCTCTAAACATGTCAGGTTTACTGGCACAAGTTGCGTTCAGGTGTATGGTGGCAGTCAGAGCCAGGAATCTCATCAGAGTTGTGGAGCATCCAGAGAATTCATAGCAGCAGGCACAGCATCAGGTGCCAGTCAATGACTATGCCAGGCCTCTGTGCACTGAATGGCAAGAAATGAAGCCAATGGCCAGTGGTCTGCAAATGCTCATCTGTCTGCAGTTCTTTTGTCCTTCTCCTAAACACTAGCCAGTTTTAAGGAATTAAATGTGAACTCTGAAAGGTTGTGAATAAACTGTCTACAAATGATACAATGAAATTCAAAAACAATGGTTCTTAAATTCAGGAATAATAAAGATTCATATTATCGAAAAATAGTCTGTGCTAAGCACAGGGTGTTCTTTTTTTTTGTAGTATTGAGTATATCCAGCATGACATTTTTCTCCATCTTATGTATTATTATTGCTTTATATTAAAAATAAACAGTTTGGGTTGGTAGCTCAGTCTCTGGGAGCTCCAACCAAAACTGTTTATTTTTATATAAAGTACCACAATCTAATTTATTTTTTTACTTTTTATACTAGCCATCATACAAACTTTATATTTGATAATGATGGGAATTAGAGGTTTACAATGTGACATTCTGTGATTTTACACTTTAAGTTTCTATTTAAATTTCTATATCATTCCTCTGCAATGTAATCTCATCGGTCCACTCATAGCTCTTGTGTGATTCTTATAACATGAATATAACTAAGGACCATTACAAAATATAGTTTGGCTACTTTTACTAATCATTTTCATTTTAATATTTAGACATATGAGCTAATTTTGAAGATATTATATAGTATTTAAAATTACTTTTTACTTTATTTTAATTTTATGTGCATTGGTGTTTAGCCTATACATATGTCTGAGTGAGGGAGTCAGATTCAATGGAACTTGAATTACAGATAGCTGTGAGCTGCCTTGTGAGTGCTCAGTATTGAATACTACTCCTCTAGAAGAACAGCCAATGTTCTTAACCACTGAGCCATCTATCCAGCCCCTCCACCCAAATTATTTTTTAACTGATAAGCAACAATCTGTTACTCAAAGATTCCTTGGGTCCTCAGTGTTATGGGTTACTTAAAGTGAACTCATGACCATTGGCCATAAAGGCTTCTGATAGGATTGGTTGTACTCAAGTCTTCCCTCACAGCACTCTGTCCAGAGCTAGGGTGAGGTTTGATATGATCCAAGCTCGCTACAAAGTGGAAGCAATCAAGTGGACAGCTGAAATTCAAAAGTCCCACTGCTCCACAAATCCTATCTGATTCCAAGACTAGTTTAGGAGCTTGGAGCTCTGAGGTCTTGAAAACATCAAATTTGGTCGCTTTTGGGTCTCAGCATGGTTGGCCTTATACTAGGCTCCAAAAAACATCCCAGTGCTAATATTCCAACTCTGTTCTCCAATGGATTGCCAAGCTCCTCATTTTGTTCCAGGTTAATGAGCAAGATGGCATTAGAAGAGGCACTGGAAAACATCACCTGCCTGATATACCTGGTTCCAGAATGTGGGCATAAGGTATCCACGGCCAGCAATGATATTAAGGTTTTGCTGAACATTGATTCATTATTTCCTAATGCCTGGACTGAATTCTTTATACCCCAAACCAAACTGGTAGGTGCCTCTGTCAGTGGGGCCCTTAGAGCTGTAGGAGAGGAGAAAGTGTGTTTCTTTATTCCTGAACTCTTTAATTCCCTTTTGCATCTTGCTACACTGAAAGCACCCCCTACGTGCTTTCTCTTACTTGCTTGAAGCTAGTTTGATGTGTAAATGTATATTAAACTTGACTTGGGAAGGGGAGAGGATCCATAATGGAGAATTTCACTGGGCTGTCCTATGATTCCTTTACTAGAAAGACCAGTAAATATAGTAACAGCTATGAGATAAACTCAGATAATCTGGGACTGAGATCAGAAGATCACTTTGACTCCAAAAGTGTGAGAAACTTGAACAACACAGGAAATCTTGTAAAAAAAAAACACACAAAACAAAACTAGAAAGAAAGTAATTTTATATTCCCAATATAGTTTGTTACTATACTTGTACGTTAGTACTTACAGTGTTTCCATGTGGCTAGCATATGCTAAAATTAATCCCCATAATGATATAGAAATTAAATTTCATGAGAATCATGAAATTAGAGCTGTTTCATTGGAATGTTGTTTCCTGACAGTAACAAAATTCTCTTGAGAAAGATTTAAGAAAAATTTTCCCACAAACTAAATTTGACTTTAATGCTTGGTCCTATTAAAATTAAACTTTTTATACGAACCCTCTTAAGAAAAAATTAGGCTATAGGTCTTAATTTCTTTGTATTAAGTGTTTTATTTTGGTTATTTTTCAATACCTCTATTATGATTGTTGTCTCTAAAATGAGAAAGAAAATATAACCATGTATAAAAATCAATATTTATTTACAAAATGATTTCTAAATCATTCAAAACCAAAGAAAGATATAAGGAAAAAGTTTAAATAGGATTGGAAATGCCTCATTTGGCTGGGGCAGGCACCTAGCTGGTCTGACCCATAAAGACACCATATCCTGAACCATTCTAGAGGAATCACTGCACTCAGAGCAGCAGGATTTCAGGATCCCAAAGGCAGCCTGAATCCCAGCAGCTGTTCAACCCAGGAGCTCAGGCTCGCAGGATCACAGAGATAGCTAGACTCTGAGGAGTTCTGACACAAACAGGATAACTGCCAGGCTTCAGTCAGAGACAGTGAGTGCAGGTAGCACTAGAGATAACCAGATGGTGAAATGCAAGTGCAAGAACATAAACAACAGAAACCAAAGTTACCTGGCATCATTAGATCCCAGTTCTCCCACAATAGCAAGTCTTGGACACTCCATCATACTGGAAAAACAGGATTCAGATTTAAAATAATTTCTCATGATGATGATAGAGGACTTTAAGAAGGACATAAATAACTCCCTTAAAGAAATACAGAAGAATACACGTAAACAGAAGTCCTTAAAGAGTAAACACAAAAGTCCCTTAAAGAGTTGCAAGAAAACACAACCAAACAGGAGAAATAGTTTTTAAAATACCATCCAAGATCTAAAAATGGAAGTAGAAACAATAAAGAAATCTCAAAGAGAGACTACCCTGAAGATAGAAAACATAGGAAAGAAATCAGGAGTCATAGACGCAACATCACCAACAGAATACAAGTGATAGAAGGGAGAATCTCGTGTGCAGAAGATACCATGGAAAACATTGAACCAACTGTCAAAGAAAATGCAAAATGCAAAAAGTTCCTAACCCAAAACATCCAGGAAATCCAGGACACAATGAAAAGACCAAACCTAAGGATAATAGGTATAGATGAGAGAGAAGATTCCTCACTTAAATGGCCAGTAAGTATCTTCAACAAAGTTATAGAATTGGTAATGTAGCTCAGTTAGTCATTAGCTTTCCCAGCATGCTTGTTATCATGGGTACATTTCCACCCAGCCTGCCAGGAAATTCAATCCCAATATTTAAGAGATGACACCAGGGCGACCAAAGCTTCAAAGTCAACCTCCTTCTGCTATGTAGCAAGATCTGGGCAAACCTGAGCTCTCTTTCACTCTCGCTCTCGCTCTCGCTCACGCTCTTGCTCACGCTCTCGCTCTCGCTCTCGCGCTCTCTCTCTCTCTCTCACACACACACAAAATACAATACACAACTAAACCTAAAAGTATTACTTTCTTTGTATTCTATTTTATTTTGATTTCATTTTTAAAATGGTCTCTCATCATGTCCGTGACTTGATGGTCTTGAATTTGAGACAATTCTGATTACACCATATATGTTTTAGGAATATAAGCAGTATACACCAACATGTACACCATCCTAAGTTCTTATTTGTTCTATTTCACATATAAAAGAAATATATGTTTATTAGTAAACTCAGGTTAACACTATATTTATGTTAACTTTTTCTAACAAAACACAAATTAATTTATCAACATCCAATGGATATTTAGGGTTTATTTTACATGGGTACAGAAAATAGAGGTATTATAAATGTAATCAAACATATATCAAAATTGCTTCCTTCTGTTAATCGGATACAGTTACATTTTCTCTTATATTCTTGTCATTTCTTGGCATTTTATGAATGTTACTAATTTCTCTTGGGAATGTAGGTAAAATACAAACTGGAGTTAGGAAGGGAGATTCCCTCTCTCTGAGAGTTTCTTAATTCTCTGCAGGCCTTTGTGTGGGATTGAGGCCTCCCACGCTTTTCCTCATTCACATTGGCATGGCTATTGGTGTTTTCCTTGCTCAGCTCCTGTTTACACAGTTATGGGGTGACACTTTATGGGCACAGCTTCTGGCATTACTAGGAGACATAGTCTTTCAGGAAATTCCTTGTTTCTCTGATTTTTACACTCCTTTTGCCCTACTCCCTTTCTGGAATATTCCTTCACAGTTAGGTGTGAAAATTATTTTGGAGATGTATTCATTGGGACTGATTTTTACAACTCTGAATTTTGATGGGATCTAGGTTTTTTCTAATAATCTCCATCTCTCGCAAAGAGAGGTATTATTGACTAAATGTGAGGACTACATTTGCCTGTGGGCACAATAACACATTTTTAAATTGTAATTAGGGACCATAGTTATTTAGCAAAGAGGTGGTTAAAAGTTCTCCTTCAAGCTCCATGACTTCTGAAGAGTGGGCTGAGTTTCTTGTATCAGGCTTGATTTTCTTCCTGTGGAACAGACCTTAAGTCCATCTAAAGTGTTATTGGTTACCACTAATGTTTTCATGTCAAATAATGTAACATGCTATCTGTTACTATATTTCATAGTCCAGGTAGGACTGGTGGTTGCTTTACTCCTACAGAAATCTGAATGGTATCTTTAGGTACCATGCAAGCTAGTCCTCAGAGAGGAGGCATTCAGGTCAGTGCCAGCTCAGTGACTTCTGGCCCTTGTGTTTCAAGGGCATGATATTTATAGTAATAAAAATAATCTTCCCTAGGGAAGAGAACACCAATTTGTTGTACCAAATCAAATGGTCAGCCATGAAAACATATTTGTTCAATTAATATTATATAGACTAAGAAAGCTTTATGTATGCACTTAGGAATATATATAAAGCTTATGAACAAGGAACAGGTTTGAAAGAGAGTAAGATTGTTGTGAGTGTTTCAGAGGAGGAACAGGAAGAGTGGATGATATAATTATATTATAATTTTAAACAATAAGTAATTTTTAAGAGAAGGAATAAATAGAAAGGAAATTCACACTTTGTTCAGGTCAAATAAATAAACAAGGAAAGAAAAAAAAGACCTGTCTGTACCCACATACTTCTTCAGCAGTCTGCTAGGAAATATTCACTTTTTATCTTCTTGGATTCTCATACAGTATCAAATGACAGACATTACTAGCCCTACTTCTTTGTCTGTGACTTTAGTTAATCCCTGTCAACAGTGGGGTTGGACAGTTCCTGATCCAGCTATGCACTCATGGGCTACAATGGAAAGGTAAATGAGCTGGAAAACTTGTTAAGGTCCTTGGCACATTGTACCAATTCTAACAAAGCACTAGGGAGCTAATGGTTGTTACTAAACTATTGTGCTTTTGACTTTCCCTTAAGGACCTCCAGTCAGCTTGACACAGGAATGGATGACCTGTTCTTATTCTATACTCTCACAAATGGCAACTGCCTGTAACCCCCATTCAGAATGGTATATCAGTTGATGGGCAGAAACATGTTTTTGCTATAAAAAGTCAAGGAACCTCTGTGTGTAATTTAATTCATTTTAAATTATTTTATTTTGTTGACTCTATTTCATCTTCCTAATTATCTACTGGGTTCTTTTGTTGTGAAACTAAAACAAAACCATTTAGATATATGTATCAAAATTCAGCTGTCTAGAACTCACAAACTAATATGTAGCTAGGTTGCCTTAGACTCTGCTTTTAAAAACATATCCTACATCTAGAAGCTTTTCAGGTATGGTTGCTGTGTCACATGTGCTTCTGAAGGTGGCAGAGAAGAGAGGGGCTATGTCTATGCTCAGTAATTTGATTTGTCTGAATGATTAATAGCCTAACACTCCCTGAAAAAACCAAGGATGAGACAACCACCATACTGGATCCATGGAGCCTGGTCATGGAGCTAGTCTCAGATGACCACCAGTCCAGCTTCTCACAGGCTAAGACAGGCTCCTAGAACAAGGGAGAAGCTGCAGACTAGAACCATGATCTGGACCTTGGGTACCCTAGGGACTAGTGAGTGCAAGACAGTGGCCTCATATGAGGCCACATGGTTACGTCAGTGGAGCAGTGTACCTGAGATGACCACCAGGCCAGTACCATGGAGACTGGACAGGGAACTAGCCTGAGATGAACACCAGGCTGGCATCATAATACATGAGTAGGGCATAGCACTCCTGAGACCACTCCTGAGAAGAATCCAGACACTCAGAGACCCTGGGCACCACTAAAATGATCAAGCAAGTCGTGGAGAAATGGACAAGAAAGAGAAACAGAAGGATGTGGGCACAGTGAAGAGAGGCAGAGCTGGAAAGTGGAGGGCAGTAATGAACAGGCTAAAGTGAGTAGCTGGTGATGCCACCTGGGACCATGGTGGGGTGCTGGCATGTGCTGCCACTGGGGGCTAAGTATGGATATGTGACCCTGCAGCATCAGGGGTCTGTTACCAGCAAAGGCCAAGTGGACAGTCCTTGGCCTTGGCTATAACCTGAGGACATGTTGCTATCTAAGGGCTATGAAGAACTGGCCCAAGCCCTCACCTGTGCATCATGGAAGATTTGGTCCTGAAGGCATGAGACTAAGCGAGTTACCCACTCTAACCCACAAGCAGTACACAGGAGAGCAAGCCCCAAGAATATGAGTGGATTACCTGTCCTTACTACCCATCTCCTCTCTCGCCATACAACTCCTCTGTCCTGTGATAAAAAGAGTAATAGAGAAATATCCACACACACCCACCCCACACACACATACACATTGTGCCCCTTGTCACCTACCAAAGTCAGGAGAGTTGGCCCGAGGTCATCAGAGGGAGAGCTGCTCCTGCCTCTCACCTGCTACAGCTCTCAGGAGAATATTTCCTGTACCTCTCCTGGGCGGCACAGTAGAGCTCTGGATGTGGTTGTCTATGGTGAGCAGCCCAAGTCATGAAAGTCAGATAGCCAGTGATGTGACCAGCTCAGGTACCTCTCAGACTCAGATCAAGGGCTTTAAAAAAAAAAACCAAAAACCAAAAAACCCAGCTTTATTAGCACAGGTCACTTTTACTAGGAAGTTATTGATCTGATCAAATGTTGACATTTTGGAAAATTTGTATGATACTGTAGGGGAAAGCGAATGACATTTTGTGACATGATGCTTTTCATGGAAGTGTAATTTTTGTGTTAGTGCATAAGATTATCACTCAATTGAGAATTCATATTTTAATGTTCATGAGTAAATTTAGTTTTATTACTCAAATTAAAATTTATGTTTTAATGCTCATTAATCCTCTCTCTCTCTCTCTTTCTCCCTCTCTCTTTCTCTTTCAGTCTCCTTATGACATTTAATTGGGGCAGGCAGGCACACGAGAACATCCAGGCAGTCATGGTGCAGGAGGAGCTAAGCGTTCTACATCTTCAGCTGAAGGATGCTAGCAGAACACTGGGTTCTAGAAAGCTAGGATGAGGTTCTTTAAGCCCAAACCCATGGTGACACACCTATCCCAACACGGCCACACATACTCCAACAGGGCCACATCTTCTTTCTTTTTTTTACTTGAACTAATTTATTTATTTTATTTATTTACATTTCAGATATTATTCACTTTCTCCATTCTCTCCCTTAACACCCTATCACATCCCTCCTCCTCCTTTTTGCTTATATGCCATTTAAATTACATGCAAGTGTTAAGGTCAGTTCTATGTCGAGGAACTACCAATACAATAAATGTAAATTGTCAAGGAACAAGCAAGACAATAAAGAGAATACCATGATCACTCCTGTGATCACTATTTCTAAGGGCTTATCAGGATGACCAAGATATCTGAGCCTACTTCCCTGTCCAAGCCCAAAGTCATTTTCATGCCCGAAGCCTACTTCTTTGTTCTAGCTTAAGATTTATATTTCTGCCTATGATTACTTATTGTTCTAGCCTAAGATTTAGATTCCTGCCTGAAATTTCTTCTTTATTTTAGCCTAGGTTGGTATTTTTGCTCTCCCCGTGGGGCTGCCAGCCCCTTCAGCTCCTTCAGTCTACTTTCTAACTCCTTAATGAGGACTCTGTGATGAGTTCAATGATTAGCTGCCAGCATTTGCCTCTATTTATGTCAGGCACTAGGAGAGCCTTTCAGGAAACAGGTATGTCAGACTCCTGTAAGCATGCACTCCTTGGCATCCACAACAGTGTCTATATTTGGTATGTACATGGGATGAATCCCCATGTGGGGCCATTTCCAGACAGTCCCTCCTCCAGTCTCTGCTCCACACTTTGTCTCTGTACTTGCTCCCTTGAGTATTTTGTTACACCTTCTAAGAAGGACCAAAGCACCCATATATTGGTCATCCTTCTTGAGATTCTATGAACATAGTAGAGCATGTGTCCTTGTTATATGTTGAAGCATTTTTTGGGTATATGCCTAGGAGTGGTACAGCTGGGTCCTCAGGTAATACTATATTCAATTTTCTGAAGAACCGCCAGATTGCTTTCCATAGTGGTTGTACCAGCTTGCAATCCCACCAAAAATGGGAAAGTGTTCCTCTTTCTCCACATCTTTGCCAGCATCTCCTATTACCTGAGTTTTTGATCTTAGCCATTCTGACTAGTGTGTGATGGACTCTCAGGGTTGTTTTGATTTTCATTTCCCTGATGAAAAAGGAGGTTGAACACTTCTTTAGGTGCTTTTCAACCATTTGAGTTTCTTCGGTTGAGAAAGCTTTGTTTAGCTCTGTACCCTATTTTTAAATCAGGTTCTTTGATTATCAGGAGTCTAATTTCTTCAGTTCTTTGTATACATTGAAAATTAGCCCTCTAACAGATGTAGGATTTGTAAAGATTGTTTCCCAATATGTTGGTTACCACTTTGTCCTATTGGCTGTTTTTTTCTTTACAGAAGCTTTATAATTTTATGAGGTCCCATTTGTCAATTCTTGATCTTAGAGCATAAGCCATTGTTGTTCTTTTCAGAAACTTTTTCACTGTACCCATGTGTTGGAAGCTTTCCCCCATTTTGTCTTTTATTAGTTTCAGTGTATCTGGTTTTATGCAGAGGTCCTTGATTCACTTGGACTCGAGCATTAAACAAGGAGATAAGAATGAATCAATTTGCATTCTTCTACATGCTGACCTCCAGTTGAACCTGCACCGTTTGTTGAAAATGTTGTCTTTTTCCACCATATGGTTTTAGCTGCTTTGTCAAAGATCAAGTGACCATAGGTGTGTGGGTTCATTTCTGGATCTTCAATTCTATTCTATTCCACATGCCTATCTATGTACCAATACCATGCAGTTTTTTCACTATTGCTCTGTAGTACAGCTTGAGATCAGGGATGGTAATTCCCCCTGAAGTTCTTTTATGGTTGAGAATAGTTTTTGCTGTCCTGGGTTTTTTTTGTTATTCCAAATGAATTTGCAAATTACTCTTTCTAACTCTATGAGGAATTTAGTTGGAAATTTGATGGGGATTTCACTGAATCTACAGATTGCTTTTGACAAGATGGCCATTTTTGCTAGATCATCGGAGATCTTTCCATCTTCAGAGTTCTTCTTCGTTTTCTTTCTTCAGAAACTTGAAATTCTTGTCATACAGATCTTTCACTTGCTTGGTTAGATTCACACCAAGATATTTTATATTATTTGTGATGATTGTGAAGGTTGTCATTTCCCTAACTTTTTTCTCAGCCTATTTATCCTTTCAGTAGAGGAAGGCTACTGATTTGTTTGTGTTAATTTTATATTCAGCCACTTTGCTGAAGTTGTTTATCAGGTTTAGGAGTTCTCTGGTGGAAGTTTGGGGGTCACTTAAGTATACTAT
>NW_021604744.1:4258226-4302037 GCF_004785775.1 Grammomys surdaster | reverse complement strand
AGGCTGCCCACTCTCCCCCTACCTATTCAATATAGGTAGGGGGAGAGTGGGCAGCCTTGTCTAGTCCCTGATCTTAGTGGGACTGCTTCAAGTTTCTCTCCATTTAGCTTGATGTTGGCTACTGGTTTGCTGTAAATTGCTTTTACTATGTTTAGGTAGGGGCCTTGAATTCCTGATCTTTCCAAGACTTTTACCATGAAGGGGTGTTGAATTTTGTCAAATGCTTTCTTAGTATCTAGTGAGATGATCATGTGATTTTTTTTTCTTTGAGTTTGTTTATATAGTGAATTACATTGATGGATTTCTGTGTATTGAACCATCCCTGCATTCCTGGGATAAAATCTACTTGATCATGATGGATACTTGTTTTGATGTGCTCTTGGATTTGATTTGTGAGAATTTTATTGAGTATTATTGCACTCGTATTCATAAAGGAGATTGGTCTCAAGTTCTCTTTCTCTACTGTGTCTTTGTGTGGTTTAGTTATGAGGTTAATTGTGGCTTCATAGAATGAATTGGGTAATGTTCCTTCTGTTCTATTTTGTGGAATAGTTTAAAGAGAATTGGTATTAGGTCTTCTTTGAAGCTCTGATATAACTCTGCACTAAATCCATTTGATCCTGGACTTTTTTTGATCTGAAGAATTTTTATGACTGCTTCTATTTCTTTTGGGGTTATGAACTGTTAAGATAGATTATCTGGTCCTGATTTAACTTTGGAAACTGGTATCTGTCTAGAAAATTGTCCATTTCATCCAGTTTTTCAAATTTTGTTGAGTATAGGCTTTTGTAGCAATGTCAGATTATTTTTCAAATTTCCTTGGTTTCTGTTGTTATGTCTCCTTTTTCAGTTCTGATTTTATTAATTTGTATACTGTCTCTCTGCCCTTTGATTAGTCTCACTAAGGTTTTATATATCTTGTTGATTTTTTCAAAGAATTAGCTCCTGATTTTATTGATTATTTGTATAGCTCTTTTTCTTTCTACTTGATTGATTTCTTCCCTGAGTTTGCTTATTTCACGCTGTCTATTCCTCTTTGGTTTGTTTGCTTCTTTTAGTTCCAGAGCATGCAGGTGTGTTGTCAAGCTGCTACTGTATGATCTCTCAGTCTTCTTTTTGTGGGCACTTAGAGTTATGATTTTTCCCCTTAGCACTGCTTTCATTGTGTCCCATAAGTTTTAGTATGATGTGTCTTCATTTTTATTAAATTCTAAAAAGTCTTTAATTTCTTTCTTTATTTCTTCTCTAACCAAGTTATCATTGAGTAGAGCATTGTTCAGTTTCCACATGTATGTGGGCTTTCCTTTTTTTTTTTTTTATTGTTGAAGACCAGTCTTAGTTCATGGTGATATGACAGGATGTATGGGATTATTTCAATTTTCTTATATCTGTTGAGGCCTGTTTTGTAATCAATTATATGGACAGTTTTGGAGAAAGTACCATGAGGTGTTGAAAAGAAGGTATATTCTTTTGTTTTAGGTTGAAATGTTCTATAGATATCTGTTAAATCCATTTGGTTCATAACTTCTCATCCTTTCACTGTGTCTCTGTTTAGTTTCTGTTTCCATGATCTGTCTATTGCTGAGAGTGGAATGTTGAAGTCTTCCACTATTGTTGTGTGAGGTGCAATGTGTGCTTTGAGCTTTAGTAAGGTTTCTTTCATGAAAGTGGGTGTCCTTGCATTTGAAGCATAAATGTTCAGAATTGAGAGTTCATCTTGGTTGACTTATCCTTTGATGAGTATGAAGTGTCCTTCCTTATCTGTTTTGATAGCTTTCAGTTGAAAATAGATTTTATTCGATATTACAATGGCTATTCAAGCTTGCTTCTTAGAACCACTTGCTTGGAAATTTGTTTTCCACCCTTTTACTCTAAGGTAGTGTCTGTATTTGTCACTGAGGTGTGTTTCCTCTATGCAGCAAAATGTTGGGTCCTGTTTATATATCCAAGCCACTAGTGTATGTCTTTTTACTGGGGAGTTGAGTCAATTGATGTTAAGAGATATTAAGGAAAGATGACTTTTGCTTCCTGGTTTTTTTTTGTTATTGGCAGTGGAATTATGTTTATGTGGCTATATTCTTTTCGATTTGTTGGAAGAAGACTACTATCTTGTTCTTTCTAGGGTATTACTTCACTCCTTGTATTGGAGTTTTCCCCCTATTATCCTTTGTAGTGCTGGATTTCTGGAAAGATATTGTGTAAATTTCATTTTGTCATGGAATATCTTGGTTTCTCCATCTATGGTAATTGAGAGTTTTGCTGGGTATAGTAGTCTGGGCTGGTATTTGTGCCATTTGTGGCATTTGTCCTTTAAGTTGGGAATCTTCAATTTCATCTATACCTGTTCTCATTGTGTCCTGGATTTCCTGGAAGTTTTGGGTTAGGAAATTTTGGCACTTTGCATTTTCTTTGACAGTTGTGTTAATATTTTCTATGGTACCTTCTGTGCCTGAGATTCTCTCTTCTATCTCTTGTAATCTTTTGGTATTCTTTAACTCCTGATCTCTTTCCTGGGTTTCTATCTCCAGGGTAGTCTCCCTTTGTGAGTTCTTTATTGTCTCTACATCCATTTTTGTGTCCTGGATGGTTTTGTTCGATTTCTTCATGTTTGGTTGTGGGTTTTTTTTTTTTTTGTAATTCTTTAAGGTATTTTTATATTTCCTTTTTAAGGGCTTCTACCTGTTTACCTGTGTTCTCCTCTATTTCTTTGAGAGTGTTATTTATGTTCTCCTTAAAGTCCTCTATCATCATCATGAGAAATGATTTTAATCTGAATCCTACTTTTCTGGTGTGATGGGGGTATTCAGGTCTTGATATGGTGTGAGATCTAGGTTCTGATGATGTCAAATACCCTTGGTTTCTGATGCTTATATTCTTGTGCTTGCCTTTCATCATCTTGTTATCTTTAGTGTTCCTACACTCACTGTCTCTGACTGGAGCCTGTCTTTCCTGTTATCTTGGTTGTGTCAGAACTCCTCAAAGTCCAGCTGTCTCTGTGATCCTGTTATCCTAGTATTCTTGGTGTAAGAGCTCCTGGGAGTCAGGCTGCCTCTGGGAACCTGAAATTCTGGTGTTACCAATCTCCTGAGGTCTGATGATCCTATGATCCTATGTTCCTAAACATGTTAGAACTCCTGGGAGTTCAGTCCCCTCTGGGTTTTGTGGAATTGGGTGCAGAGTTAATGCTCAAGATCTGCTCAGTGCTTAGGCACAGACCCGAAGGAACTGGTGCGCCTGGCCAGGAGTGAGTTCCTGGGTCCCTGTGGGTCCCAGCTACTCCCTGTTTTGGGCAGGTTTTGCTGCCCAGGGCTACATCTTCTAATAGTACTACTCCCTGGGCCAAGCACATATAAACGATCACATTCCACTCCCTGGCCCCCATAGGCTTGTTCAAACATATGAGTCTATGGGGGCCATACCTAAACACAGCATAATGCAAAATGCATTTAGTACAACTCCAGAAGTCCCCATAATCTATAGCAGTCTGTAGTAGGAGCTAAGGTGAGAGGAGTTAGGAGAGGAAGAGGAAGAGGAGGAGTAAGGAGAAGAGGAGGAAAGAAAAGAGGAGGAGCTAGGAGACAGGAGAAGAAAATGAGAGAAGAGATGGATGTTCACGTGTCTGTAGCAGTCAAAGGTAGTTGGTATATCTAGGTTGCATATTGCGTTACACTTCTGATTGTATGGGTATCTTGTTACTGATCATTATCAAATATATAAGCCTTTGATTTATCTTTCAGCATTAGAGTCTCATCTTTCTACTGAGCCCACATGGATGACGGAATGGCCTGGGCAATGCCCAGCCTTGCAGAGACAGCGTGGGAAACTGAGACATCTCCCATGCTGACATCTTGTGGGTGGCAGGGCTGATGTTTCTAGTTGGCCTTTCTAGCTGCAGCACGCACATGGCCTCTGGCCAAGAAACATGGCTAGGCAGTCGGATAACCAGAGGCCATTTTAAACAATTAACACAACAGCAGTCTCAATAATGTCTCTTCTGAGATTCATCCCATTACTTAACTGTAATTCCCAAAGCAAATCAGGAAAACAGCTGGGCAAACTCTTAACTCTGCATCTCCATGGCTGATGTCAAAGTAATCTTCAGATCTCCAACTCTCTTTTCATCGTGGTTGAGTGCAGCAAACTTCTTTTTCCTTGCCTGGTTCCATTCCCTGTTAGCAGCTTTACTCGATCTAGGGCTTTGAATTGGCCCACTGTTGGGGGACTGGCAGGCATCATTGAGTGTGGCCACTTCAACATAAAGGTTGGTAAAGCATCATGTGGGGCTGCACAGCTACAGAGGCAATTTTCAAATGTGGGACAAACTGAAGCCTACCTGAGAGACCAGGGATTGTTAACACAGACAATGACAGTCACTTGAGAACTGTCACTTAGATGACATGGCTTGTGACCAATGGGATGTGGTGAAGGGTATAAAAGGTGCTTCCCAAGAATTAATCAATGAGCTTACTGCCTTGTTCTCACCTTCTCCTAGAGTGTAAGCCTTTGATTCCATGCCATCACATCCCAAACTCCCAAGGGTGAGTACAGTTGGGCAGAAGGCAATAGAGGGTACAAGCAAAGGCCACCCCAATATCTAACCCACTGATGAACTTCTAGAGTGCATTAAGGGGCTGGTCCTTCAGATCCTAAACTACAGTGTTTTTATGACAAAGGGGAACAACAGGCTATCTGAGCGGAGTCTCAGTAAGGTTTCATTATTGATAATGGAGCAGAAACTAACGGTCTCAAATCAGACCAATGAGTCATTGCAAAGAACATTTGTAAGCAAAGAAGTGTGGACAAAAGTGTACTATGGGATACACTGTGACACACTATAGCTTCTACAATGAGACTTTTTTCTCTGTTGTGGGGGATATGGGGTTATATACAAAGGGAAGAGGAGATGACTGGGATTGGGGTACATGGTGTGAGATTCACAAAGAACCAATGGTTCTTTGTGATTTTCTCACCCATTTTATGAGGTCTCAATTGTCAATTTTTGATCTTAGAGCATAAGCCATTGGTGTTCTCTTCAGGAACTTATCCCCATGTATTTGAGACTGTTTCCCACTTTCCCTTCTATTAGTCTCAATGCATCTGGTTTTATATGGAGGTCTTTGATCCACTTGGACTTGAGCTCTGAACAAGGAAATAAGAATAGATCAATTTGTATTCTTCTACATGTTGATCTCCAGTTGAACCAGCACCATTTGTTGAAAATGCTGTCTTTTTTCCACTGCATGGTTTTAGCTGCTTTGTCAAAGATCAAGTGACCATAGGTGTGTGGTTTCATTTCTGGGTCTTCCATTCTTTTTCATTGATCTTCCTGCCTGTCTCTGTACAAATACCATGCAGTTTTTATCATTATGTTCTGTAGTACAGCTTGAGGTCAGGAATGGTGATTTCCCCAGAAATTCATTCATTGTTTAGAATAGTTTTCAGTATCCTGGGTATTATGTTTTCCCAAACAAATTTGCAAGTAGCTCTATGTAACTCTATGAATAATTGAGTTGGAATTTTGGTAGAGATTGTGTGAAATCTACAGATTACTTTTGGCAAGATGACCATTTTTACTATATTAATCCTACCAATCCAGGAGCATGGGAGATCTTTCCATATTCTGAGAACTTCTTCAATTTCATTGTTCAGAGACTTGAAGTTCTTGTCATACAGATCTTTCACTTGCTTGGTTAGATTCACACCAAAGTACCAATCCTACATTCGATACAGGGCTAATATCCAATATATAAAAAGAACTCAAGAAATTAGACTCCCGACAATCAAATAACCTTATTAAAAATTTAGGTACAGAGCTAAACAATGAATTCTCAACTGAGGAAACTTGAATGGCCAAGGAGCACCTAAGGAAATGTTCAACACCCTTAGTCATCAGGGAAATGCAAATCAAAACAATCCTGAGATTCCACCTCAAACTAGTCATAATGGCTAAAAGATCAAAAGCTGAGTTAATAGCAGATACTGGTGAGAATGTGGAGAAAGAGGAACACTCCTCCATTGTTGGTGGGTTTGCAAGCTGGTACAACCACTCTAGAAATCAGTCTGGTTGTTTCTTACAAAATTGGACATAGTATTACCTGAGGACTCAACTGTACCACTCCTGGACATATACCCCAAAGATCTTTCAACATACAACAAAGATACATACTCCACTAAGTTCATAAACAACCTTATTTATAATATCCAGAAGCTGGAAAGAACCCATATGTTCTTCAACAGAGGAATGGATACAGAAAATGTGGTACATTTACACAATGGAATATTACTCAACTATTAAAAACAATGAATTCATGAAATTCTTAGGCAAATGGATGGAACTAGAAAATATCATCCTGAGTGAGATAACCCAATCACAAAAGAACACACATGGTATGCACTCACTGTTAATTAGATATTAGCCCCAAAGCTTGCAATATCCAAGATACAACTCACAGAACACATGAAGCTCATGAACAAGGAAGACCAAAGTGTGGATGCTTTGGTCCTTCTTAGAAGGAGTAACAAAATACTCCTGGGAGCAAATATAGAGACAAAGCGTGGGGCAGAAACTGAAGGAGGGGGCCGTCCAGAGACTGCTCCACATGGGTATCCATCCCTTTTGCAGTCACCAATGGTAGATGCTGATGTGGTTGCCAGGAAGTGCATGCTGACAGGAGCCTGATATCGTTGTCTCCTTAGAGGTCTGCCAGAGCCTGAAATATACAGAGATAGTTCCTCACAGATAACCATTGAACTGATCATGGGGTTCCCAATGGAGGCGTGAGAGAGAAGACTGAAGGAGGTAAAAAGTGTTTGTGGCGCCATGGGAAGAGCAACAATACCAACCAACCAGAGCTCCCAGGGTCTAAACCAACAACCCAGGAGCACATAGGGAGGGATCCATGGCTCCAACTATATATGTAGGGGAGAATGACAGTGTCAGGCATAGGTGGGTGACTGAGTCCTTGGTCCAGTGAAGGCTGGAAGCCCCAGTGTGGAGGAAATCGTGGGTGGAGAGATGGGAGGATGGGTGGGGGCATATCCTCATTGAAGCATCATTAAGGGGGATCGGAGAGGGGATTCCTGGGTGTGAGTGGAGGAAATGAGGAAGGGGATTACATCTGAAATGTAAATAAAATATCCAATAAAAAGAAGAGTGAATACTCACAAAAAAAGAAAGAAAAAGAAAAAAACACAGTGGAAATGAAGAACGTTTAATACTGAAAAAAGTGCATTGGTTTCGATAATGTATATTCCATGTCGGGTAAGGAAGGCATTCTTGTCAGAACAACATAACACAGGCTCAGTCTTTTTAATGAAATTTAAAAAAAAAAAAAAAGAGGGAGAGTCAAAGAGCCTTTGGGGCTGCTCTGCAAGAATCTGACATGGTCCAAAGACAAGGAAATGGGCTGCTTGGCAGGAATATGACATTGGCCAAGGACAAGGAGGTAGGCTTCAGGCAGGAATCCGACATTGGACTAGAACAAAGAAGTAATTTCAGGCAGGAATCTAAATCTTAGGCAACAGCAAAGAAGTAGGCCTCAGTCATGAAAATGATTATGGGATAGTACAAGGAAGTTGGCTCAGATATTTTGGTCATCCTGATAAGCCCTTAGAAACAGAGATCATGGGAATGTTCATGGAATTTTGTTTATTGCCTTGCTTATTCTTTGACTATTTTTGTTTGTCGTCTTGCTTGTTCCTTGACTATTTGCATCTATTGTACTGCTAGTCCCTAAACCTAGATCTGACCTGAATACTTACATGTAATTCAAATGGTTTAAAAGCAAAATGGAGGAGGGGGGATGGAATAGGGGGTTCTAGGGAGGGGAAATAGGAAAAGGGGATGACATTTGAACTGTAAATAAATGAAATATCCAAAAAAATCTTCAAAAATAAAGAAATAATTAAAAAAAGAAAAAAGTAGCAAAATCTATTATATCACAACACATGAAATTCAGCTTAAAATAATGAAAAATACTTATTTAAAAAGAATAAATGAGAAAATAAAAAATTGAAAAAGCAAAAGCAAAACTAAATGGAATACAAAATACATACACGTTGCATTCACACACACACACACACACACACACACACACAATTAAAAAGAAGCCATGAATTTGAAAGAGCGTATAAGTGAGTGTAGTGGCACATGGGATGGAGGGAAGATTTACAGGCACCAAAAATGATCTAGTTATATTATAATCTAAAAATATGAAAGTATATACTTAAAACATATTCCTGAATTATTTTTATGAATACTATCATTCAAAAACATATCAACTACATTGGTATTTATTTTACTTTTCTTCTGTGATAAAATATTTAAGCAAATCAAAATGAAAGAGAAGCATTTATTTGGGCACATGATTTTAGCCCATTGCCATTGGACTCTGCTTCTATGCTGGTGTAAAGTAAGTATAACATGGCAGATTGGCAGGGCAGAGATAAATTGCATAGTGGCCAGGGAAGTGGGAAAGGAGTGTTGATGTGTAGAGAGGAAACAGGAAAAAACGAGAGAGGAGAAAGGAGAGAAGAGAAGACATGGGAAGAGTAAAGTAGGGGAAGAGAGAGGAAGGGAGGGAAGGATGGAGGAAAGGAGGGAGGGGGAAGAAGGAAGGGAGGGAGGGAAGGATAGAAAGATCCATAGGTGTACCCTAGTGTCCTACTTCCTCCAGCTTGGAAGCACCTTCTAATGACTGAATCAGTTGGTAAATCCACTGATAAAGACATTCTTATCTTAGTATTCCATTGCATGTGAACCAAGTTCCCAATGTATGAGCCTTCTTGAGGGAACATGATGTCTATGTCATAACATTTGGTCAGTAAGTCACAGAATCTACAAGTAAAGTCAACAGATCAAGAAATGATTGGTAAAATACTTGGTTGAAACATTTCTTTCAGAGTATGGCAAACATTAGTAATTATTTCTAAAGTTTATAATTTGAAAACTTGAATATAGAATAAGAACTTTTTGAATATTTTATTTCTTTTTAAGTTTTCAAATTGTTCTTGCTTTTCTAAATATTATATTGAATATGTTTCATGAATATCATGTAAGTATTTACCTTAATTTCACCAACACAAAGGATAAATCATGGAAATATTTGTAACACAACTCAGCCACAGTATTTTTTTTTTAAAGAATTGCAAAATGTCATATTTTAGTCAGAATCTTTATTGATTCTTAAAGGGATACTTCTTCAGTCTGAGCTTAAACTTCACTGAATGTGAAGTAGTTTGTCTCTTTGGCAGCACAGACAGGTATATGCCAGGAATTACTGAACAACTTTAGATATGAGACAGGATTCTGAGGGGATGACAATCAAGATTTATTTAAATCTTTATCAATATTCTAAAACACTAAGAAAATTGCTCATATAATTGCAGAACATTTGAACAGATTTGTAAGAATTCTGGGAGGTTCAACTGACTTTGTGCATCAGAGAGTTGTCTGTGTAGAAACAATTTTTATTCTTCATTTTGTATTTCCTCAGTCTTTAAAATTTTCTATTTTTAATAGTGTCAGGGAGTGATGCTTACCTATGAGATGGGTCTCAAGTTGAGCCAGTTATTGGTTGATTATTCCATTCATCTCTGCTCTATCTTCCATGAATGCGCTCTTATAGACAGGATAAATGTTGGGTTGAAAGTTTTGTGGGTGAGTTGTCTCTTTCACTCTACTGGGCTTCCTGCATGGCTACAGGAGGTGGCCTCTTCAGGAGTCATATCCTCAAGGTAGTGATGCACAGCTAAGGTCACGTCCATTGATTCTTTGGTGCATTCCTTACCCCAGATCTTTGAGATGCCCCCTACCTCTTCACCCCAATCAGTTACAGATTTCCATTAATTTTCATGGCTATCTAGCTATATCTCCTGTCCTTCCCCACACCTGATCCTGAACCTGTTTTCCTCCCCACACCCCTTCCAGTTCCCTTCTTCCATCTGCCTCTTATTCTTATTTTATTCCCCCTTCTACTTGAGATATAAGCTTTGTCACTTGGGCTTTCCTGCACTATTAATGATACACTGTTATACTTCCAGACAAGAGCCTAGTATAACTGTCCTTTGAGAAGCTCCACCTAGTAGCTGACTTGGACAGATGCAGATACCCACAGCCAAACAGTGGGTAGAGCTTGGAGACTCTTATGGAAGAATAGGAGGAAGGATTGTGGTTCCCAAAGGGGAGTAAACTCCACAGGAAGACCAACAGAATCAAATAACCTGGACCCTTGGGGCTTTCAAAGTCTGAACTACCAACCGAAGAACATACCCTGGTGGACCTAGGCCTCCTCATATGTATTAACAGATGTGCACCTTGGTCCTCATGTGGATTCAGGACAACTGGAAAGGGGCTATCTCAAATGTCTGTTCATGGAATGTGTTCTTCTACCTGGGCTCACTTTTCTGGCCTCATTGTGGAGGAAACACCTAGCCTTACAGAGACATTTAGTGCCATGGTGGAGTGATACCCAGGGGTGACTTATCTACTCAGAGAAGAAGGGAAGGGGGATAGGAGAAGGGTTATGGGGGGAGTGACCAGGAGTTGGGCAGTGAGTAGGATGTAAAGTGAGTAAGTAAAAAATATTAAACTTAAAAATTCTATTTTTATTAATAGTTCAATAGAGAAACTGAGATTCTTTGGGATACATTTTTCTTAGCTTTAATTTTGAAATAGTATGGCTTATTTGTAGTTTCAAGGATATATTATCCAGTACCTTCAATATGGCTATGTATGACAGTTTTAGCATAATATTAAAACCAAGAAGGCAACATTGGTGGAATATACATTTATTCTGTGTGTGGGGCCAGCATTAAAGAAGAGTTCTTTAGTGCTCAGGATACCACCCAGCTCAGTTGGAAGCTGCTAGGCTGGCTAGTAGCAGTTCTCCCATAGACACTAGCTGCTTACACTTTTAAGGAAGAATAGTAATTAAAGTGGTTTAACATAGAATGAGTGAGTAGGTATGGTGTGAATTATAAAAGCATATAACAAAGAATTAAAAAGCAAGCCCTAACAGATTAGTACTCATGTCTTTGGGAAAAAGTAAATCTTCAAGAATCTAACATAAAGCAGCCTTATGGCATTCTTTCCTAGGCATTTGTGAAATCAACTATCTTTATATCTTCAAAAGAAACTATTGAAAAAGAAAGAAAAAACAAGGTAAATCATAGAGTTAGTTTTGAGGAGTTTAGAATAGAATGCATTTTATCACTGGGTACTGATACAAGATGCAAGTTGCTGTTTATGTTAAGATAATGTGTGATCCATGCTTCCCTGCTTCAACATTTGATTTTCAAATATAAACTATTTGTACTTACATTAGATATATCTCTATTCTACCTTAAGTGGAGCTATAAAATGAGTAATGATACCTAGAGTTGCAAATTTTGCCATTAGAAATTTAGTCCTATTTTAGTGATTTGTATGAAAGTTTAAAAACTATGAAACTTAAAAATGATTCACTTTTGAAAATTCCAAGCTATCAGTAAGGGAAGCATGTGCATTTTCTCACAAAACCATTATATTCATCTTTGTAAAATTTGCCCATTTTTCTCTGTAGAATCCTATGTAAGATTAATGCAATAACCATTGAATGGACTTATTAAGTTCTGAGATTGGTGTATATAACCTGTTGCACAGACAACTGCCAGAAGTACACAAAAAAAAGAGAAATGGTTTTTAGGTCACATTGTGACTGTATGACTTCAAATTTTGTTCCTTACTGTCTCTAAATGGGAAAATAAAGACAAACCACTGGTAGCTTTTCATGTTGGCCATGTCCTAGTTACAGATTGTGTGGTAAAGTTCTGCCTGTAATAGCAACCTTAAGTTAGTTTATGATTTCTTACACCATGGCTAGGACTTCTACTTTTCCCTGTTTTATAAGTGATGTGTGTTTCATTTAAGTTATGTGGTACATACACGATAGAAACTATTTCTGAGAAATAGTATTATTTAGTAAGAAACAGAAATGTACCTTCCCTTTTTACCATGGTTATTTCCATTTAGATAACCTGATCTAGTCATTTAGGTTTACATTGCTTAAATTTTTTGGTAGCAAGTTACAATGAAGCCCTATACTATAATGTACTTCTTAATGGCTCCACCAAGACTGTAATATTTAATGCTTGGTCATTAAGAAGTGATGCTACTTGAGAGAGACTAGGAGGTGTGACCTTGTTGGAGTGACTGTGGCCTTGTTCCAGGAAGTATGTCAGTAGGTTGAGATTTCAGAAGCCAAGCCACACCTATTGTCTCTATTTCTCTGCTAGGGATTCTAAATATAGAACTCTCTGTTCCCTCTTCACCCTCCTGCCATGCTAACCTCCATGCTGATAATATATTAAATGTCTGAAACCATACCCAAGTTTCAATTAAGTGCTTTTCTTTATAAAAGTTTCTGTGGTCATGGTGTTTCTTTACAGCTATACTAAATCAATGACTAAGACAGAGTTGGTATCAAGAAGTGAAATATAGCTGGTAGGCTGGATCATGCTGCTTATTGAGGGGTTTGCAACTTTGGATTAGGAAAGCAATTGAATGTTTTATACAGGGCTTAATGGGCCACACTAGTAGGAGCATGAAAGTTAGTGATGCTGATAATAATATAGATTAAGTCAGCCTGGCACAAGAGGTTTCAAAGAAGATATTAGAAGTGGCCTAGAGATAATTCTTGTGATGTTTTGGCAAGGAATATTGGTGTTTTCTGCCCTTGTCCAAAAAAAATTGCCTGAAGCTAAATTAAAGAATTTTGCATGAATGGCATTGGCAGAGAAGATTTCAGGGTAGCCTAGTCTTGACTCTGTAGTATAGCTATTAATGGCTACTCTTGTGTAAATCTAAGGAAAAGGAACAAGCTAATCAAGGGAAAGTATGAAATGTACAGTCTGAGGAGAAAGGAGCACCAGAAAGCGAAATGGAGCTAAGTCTAGGGCTCAAGGAAATAAGACATTTAATGAAAAGCCTTATCAGAAATGAAATAAAGGGAGTGGTGACCTCAGGACAAGACCTCACCCAGCTAAACTTCCAACTTGAGAAAAGGAATTATACGAAAGCTTAAGCTGTGAAGGGAACTATGGAAACAGAAAGCTACTGCAGATACTATTGAAGGAGGAGTCCATGTTCCATCCACAGCAAGTAGCAGAACTTGACAGCTTGGATTTGGCTTTAGAGTCAAGAATACAAGAAACTCCAAGCAAGTGCTAATTAAATGCTCTTCTCTATAAGAGTTGCACTGGTCATGGTGTCTCTTCACAGCAATAGACATAATATTGTGGACCATCGAAGTGTGCCAATATTTCTATGAAACTTACATTTCTAATTTGATATATTCAGTCTTTCTTGGAAGGTCCAAGCTCATTTCAGACAATGGGTTAATGACATCTCAGTTGGAAGGAGTATAAGGAAACTTAGGGAAAGAAGTCAAACAACCTAAAAAGAAAGTGGTACTGAGCATATTTGATATCTATTTAATTAGAATTCCAGCTGTTGATTTATGACTCTTAATGTATGTTCATAACTAGCAGAGACTATGTTTCATATTTTCTCAAGGTTAAAAATTCTCTTCAAAGATATAAAACTATAAAAGAGAAGATGATAAATTTGTCCCAATTCTCAAAAGTATAATTTTATATATAGAAAATCCTAAACATAAAAATATCAGAACTAAAGTTTAGCAAATTCATCACAGTAAAACAACATACGAATATTGATTATATCTTTAGACAGAGTAGTTTCAAATTGAAAGTTTTTTTAAAAGTCTATTTACAACATCAGCAAAAAGGAACTTAGAAATAAATGTAAAAAGCATAAAGCTATATAAATAAATTAAAGTTTATTTCGGTAAGGCAACAATATTCATGTTACTGAGTCAGAAGACTAAATATGATTAAGGGGATAGTAGTCTACAACTTACAGTCCTGATCTTAATTTTATTATGCTCTCTTGTAGAAAATGACAAGCCTGACTTGAAGTTCATATAAAAATATTTTGGGCATCTGAAAAAACAATCCAAACTTCCTCTGAAGCTAGTGTAATCAGTAACATTGAAAAGAATAGTCAGAAAAGTAATGACATAACTGTCCAAGAAAAAATTCTTACATTTAAGTTAGCTACTTTTTGACAAGAGTACTGAGACAGTACTTTAGAAGAAGACTTTTTTTAAAAAAGCAGCAACTGAACTGTCTACTTATATGAACACAAATACAAATTATAAAAATTAAATTAACAATCAAACATTTCTAAAACTAACAATCATAAATAAAATGCAAAAGCTGGAACAATCAAAACAAAATATATATTGAAGTCCATGTGACATGAGACAAAGCTTTTTATAAGACAGAGTTATATAAACTATACCTGGAGCATCAAAATTAAAATATTCTTGTATAGATAAACCCAGACAACATTTTATCTTCTGTTCTAGTACCTATAATAAATTGTTAGTTCCCTTTTAATGACCTTTAGTTAAGTTTTACAACTTCTTGGAATGTTCTCTGAGTAGGAGAAAGTCTGATTACTGTCTAAGAGCAATTAACTGATGACACTTGGGAGACTGGCAGAGTTCTCATTGCAGTTTTGACTATCAGAAAGGGACCTAATAGCAGTCCCACTATAAAAGAGCTTAATAATCACTGGTATCATTTTAGCAGTTCTTATAGGATCATCCTTAAGGCTTAAGTCATCTATTTGTCTATGTAGCATCACCACAAGACACTACGTATTCATGGATCTGCAGAGATCTGCCCCAAAGGGGTGTGCTACTTCTTAGTGATTGTTACATATGTTTAATAATAATAGGAAAAGCATATTAATAGCAGGAATCTTTCCTAAAATAAGTACCTAACAGTTTTGCTGAATAAGGACTCACTTGTCGCAGATTATATAATAATCCAAGGAAAGCCATTTCAGGATGATGACCTGCTAGTTATTAGCTTGTTCTATTATGGCTCCTGACAATCTTCTTAAAAGGATAGGCTAATATGGAGTGATTGTTATATATATTTCATAATAACAGGAAAAGCATATTAATAGCAGAAATCTTAAAATGAAATTCTTCTCAGACTTTCCTAGAAAAGCAAATCCATCACTAACTTTGACAGTCCATGGCAGAACCATCTCAGGAAGATCACCTGCTGGTTTTTATCTTCTCCTTTATGACTTCTAGCATCAGTGAATCTTTCAGTGCCAACAAGAGTTACATCTCATTCAGTTGTTGGTCAAAAGGACACCATAAGAACCCAAACAACTTACTCTCATGTCAAGACCAATGACTACTGTCCACAAACTGATTGTAAGGCCCTGTTGCTGAAGATAATATCTACCTATGCAACTCATTCAGTGTAGAGAAGTTAAGCTGGTAATTACCTTAAATAGAGCCTTAAGCCCTAAAGACTAGTAATTAAGCATACTCTGTATGCTACCATAAGAGTATGATAAACAGCAAACCAGATACAAATTCTTTAATCTTCAACATGCAACATAAACCAATAGAATACTGGCACAAAGTTTATGAACCCATTCAACCAATATCTGATTGGATTTAAGGCCCATTTCCGAAAATGTAATCCATGCCTGACACTGCTTCAGTGGCCAAGAACCTAAGATTAGATAGGCAAAGGACATAGTTAGAAAACCAACTGTTTTGCTACAGAAATGTAGCAATAAAAGTGTTCCCAATGACATTCTGGTATGCTGAAAGAGGAGTGTCTTGCTAAGCCATCATCAAAGAATCTTCCTCCTGAAGTAGATATAAATTAAAACAGTAAGCCACACTTGGAGAATGTGCAGAGACCTTGTAAGAGCTCATAAGAACCACAGAGGACTAAGTACATTGAGGAAACAAGACCTTCTAAATACAGCAGGACTGATGATCATATGAACTGAACATACAGATGCAAGGCAACATGCACAAGGCCACCACAAGTCTTTGCTGAATAAAACCCCAGTGCTAAGAAGACAAGATACATGACCCCATCCCTAACCAGGACACAATCTTCAGTTGATAACCACTTACAAATGAAACTTAGCTTTCACTCATGGAGTTTCACTGAACATACAAGAACATACATTCTTAAACGCAGGTTCCGTGTGAACCAGTAGATGTCAACACAAAGGAAACTCACCAGCATCTTTGGAGTTCTTCGACTAGTAACCTTTTGTCAAGGTATTTGTTTGTTAGATTTTGTTTTGGTTGTTGGGTTTGTTTTTGTTTTAAGTTATGGCCCCATTGCGTATATAGTGTGACTTTTTCTTTTTAGAAATTTCTTGTGTGTCCAAACACATGTTTCTCTGAGTCTACTTGTATTTCTTACGATTCTCTTTTGGCTTCTTTTGTTTGTTTCCTTGTTCTTTTGTCACATTTTGTTTTATTTGTCTTTGTTTTAGCATATTTGATTTTATTATTATTATTATTATTAAATGCCTGTTTGTTTAGTAATCGGAGACAGAATGGTAGGGATTTGGATGAAATGGGAGGTGGGGAGAATCATGAAGTAGTTTTATTAGAGGAAACTTCAAATAAAGTGTAATGTATGTAAAAATCTGGTTTTAATAAAAAAAAGACTAGAAAAATAAAGAATAAACTGTTGATATATTGTTTATATGGATTTCTAAAGCTAATTTTGAAAGGCTTGTAAGCCCGGCATTTAGGAAGTGGGGTCAGAAAGATCATGAGTCAAAGACAGCCTTGACTGCATAAGTCTGAGGACAGTCTAGGACATATGAAACTGTCATTCAAAAAACTTAATTTTGATTTTACATGTATCACTTTATCAAACTGTACTACACACATAGACACACATAACAAACACACATATATTCAATTTAAAATGAATAACAATTTTAGAATGAGAAGAGTTACTTTAGACATTAGTTTGGGGGGGGAGGATCAAATGGGAACTAACTTAGAAATTTTTTCCCTAGTTCAAGAAGGAGTGGGATAAAATGCCTCAAGTATCCAATGTAGCTATGACAGAAGGACAGTAAAATATTCTTGCAGCCCTGTGTGACTCTTTTTAAATAAACATCTAGTAGATGTGCAGACAGATTTCTGGCTTCTTATGTAAATGTATATATTTATGATATATGTGTGTGTTTACCCACATGTGCACACATGTGCATACATATGTGTATAGTCTAATTCAAATATCGAATTGCTGATCCCAAAGATAATTCTGCGTAGAAGTAGTATTATGTGAGTACGAGTAAGACTTGTCAGATGACAGATGAAAATTCATGAGTATAATCACTAGTCTCTCACATTAGTGTTACGGAATTGCTGAATTTGTTGTGTTTATTTTCTATGTAATAAATTCTGTCACCTAAGAATTTGCATCACAAAAATGTGAATTGCTTTTCAGTGTATTGGCATTTTGATTTTTCCAATGTCAACAATGCCTTTATTTGCTATTTAAAAATTATCTTCTTGCCCTTTTTTCAGGCCCTTTGAGTTTTGGGGATGTTCTTTATTTTATTTTTAGACATTTTAACATTTTCCTTTCCCAAGGCACTTTTCTGCATGGTTTCAGTAGCTCATTAGGACCCAATCACTTCTCTATGTTAGCCTCTTTATACTTTTTTCATTACGATTTTATTTTCTTTTATGACAATTACTCATATGTACATGTTAGTTTAGCTACCATATTTAGGCATGTTTAATTTTTAGACAAAGACTATTATAGTGGGTAATAAATTATGCTTTCTAAATTGATGCAGTTGATGATAGTGATATGTCTGTGTATTAATGCAATGCATTTTGGATGCCTAGAAGACTAATATAATATTTTGTTATTGTCAGTATTGGAAGACTATGAGTAAAATCATTTTCTGCCTTCAAGAAGTTCACAGGCAAGAGGAATCATAACAAGAACTATAAATACAGAAATGTCTGTCACAAGATTCATGACATTCACAAATCACTCTGCTAACTCTTCTGCATTTGGATATATGGTCTTCTCATCCATAATCAGAAAAAGATTCTACATGGCTTCAACACTTAAGTTGAAATTGTCACTTTATTGAAAGTTGTTTATAATATGCTTCAGGACATTTATATGAAATTATCTTCTTATATTAAATGTGTACATACTCAAAAATATTGAAGATTAGTGTTAATAATTCAGTAAAACTTTGGCCAGTGTTAGCAATGGAGCTATAAAATAGTGGAGTCTTTTGGTGACTGTTGTTAATGAATAATTTAAAGACTTGATTATGTAGGTTGATGTGAATTTTTCATAACAGCCACCCAAAAATCAATATTCAATTAGTTTATATCTGTTTTAAAATGAGTTTGTATTTCTATTTTAAAATGGAAAGAATATGAAGAGAAAAGGAAATAAAAATCTTGCAATGGGAAAAATTTACTTCATCATTTAAATTTATTAATATTAATTTTTAAAGAGAAGATAAAATTTATTAGAATTTGTGATGATAAATATTGCTAACTGTAATGGCCGTTTCTTTTGTAACGGCCGTCAGGTTCTGTTACTTTGTAAAGGCCGGCAGGTTCTGCTGCTCCGGTCTGCTGGTCAGGGTCTAGCAAGAGAGAGAGTGGGGACGGAGGAAGGGTGAAAAAGAGGAGAGAGACGTAAAAGATAGATACAAGACAGAGTCCGGTGGAGTTTCTTCAAGTCTCTTCTTTATTCTCCTCTCTTCTTCCACCTTCCACCTTTCACGTTTTTACTTCTTCCATCTTCTACCTTCCACACATAGAAAGGAAATCCTGGGTATTTATACCCTTTACCACGTGACTTGCCCTCGTGGACAAGCTCAACTGAAGCCACTACTTCACATGCCTTGTAGCCATGGATACCAGGAGCACCTTGCAGCTGGGGGCATTAAACAGTGTAACAAGATGTTTATCAGAGTGAGCTCAGCTGTTGCAGGCTGTTGAAAACAAGTCTCTTGTCAGGGTATATGGCTCGAGATGGCTGTAAAGATGATAGCCACTTTCGGCTAAGAGTCGGCTCCCAACAGCTAACCTTATTTATAATGATTTGTTAACAATTTTGTTGGTTAATTTAGATGATGTAATTAAGAAGAAGATATATTCAAATAAATATCCTGAGGACAGGATAAATCTAAGGGTCCAAAACATTGTTTATAAAATTGATGATTTCAGGCAGATTTCATCAAAATAATACTTAAGTAAAGTTAATTTATTTAGAAGCTCAAACATTCATAATGTAGTCAATAATTCAAAAAATATATTTTATTCCATTAACAAGTAGTGTCTTTTACAAAATTAAAACTCATATAGATACAGCATACTGAATGCTGTCATTAATACAGGATAAAATTCAGAAGTCTTAAAATTTCCTTGAATAAATTTTGCCAAACATGACAGTACTAGGGTAACAAGATAGAAACATAATAATAAAGTCAGCAAGCTGAAATTCTAAAGATTTTTTTCCAGATTGCATGTGAAGTCAATTCCTAAGATAAACCTTTTATCTTAATTAAATATGGATATGAACGAAGACATGTCCATCTCAGGCATAATTTACCTTCATTATATTATGACTTTTAATATTTATATAGAAACTCTAGAATAGTAACTTTATGGGTATAATTTTTGAGCCCTGTGTAGGTTTACCTTATTCAAATGCTTATTTCTCTGCCCTCATATCTTGTTTCAATTTTGTCATGGCATTGTAAAGCTTACGTCAAGAATCTCCTTTTTCAAGTTTGTCTAAACAATGCTTACCATTTATTCTCTGCCTTTTCAATAAGATCTGATCACCCAGTGACTGGGCAGAAAAGAGAACAGAGCAGAACTTCTGCCAGCCGTGGTAGGAGAAGAGAGAGAAGAATAAAACAGATTGAGCCATGAGAGAGGAAACATCATGAACACTGCAGTTGGGGCATAGAATGCACTAAACAAAAGGATTATGTGGATTGGGGCTGGAAGGTAACCAGATTAGCTTAGAGATTTAAAATAAATCAATGTCTTTTCAAGTATTGTGGTAAAAGTTGAAAACAAATGTTGGTCTCTCTGTGTCATTATTGAGAAACTAACTAGGATAAACAATCACTGTATCAATTTACAGCTATGTCTATATTAAAATTACCATCTATACAACTCTGTGATCTACATTGTAGTGTAGAAAGGTTTACCTTGAATTTAAAATAAATAAAGAAATTTAAATAATTGTCCTCATTAGTATTTCTAGGGATAGATTTCTCTGCCAGGTAAGATGGAATGAGTTATTTGATGAGGAATAAGTTACTCATGAAAATAGTTCAATATTTTGAAGCACACCAGGTTTTCCAATAAAGGAATATGTAATGAGATGGGAACAAAAGATATCCAGTTTCATTTTGCAACATTTCCTGAAATCATAGATATGTTGGAGTCATGCTCTTTGTGGTCTATTAGGAACCCAATGTTCTTGCACCTTCAGACTACCTATTTATTTGTATGTCTTTTTGAAAGTTGAAATTCCTACAAAATATCTTTTCAAATCATACAATGATTTCTTTTACTTGAGTAAAATTTAAATTTAAATGGTTTTCATAGTTCACCTTTATATTATTTATATTTAATTATATATAAACTATTTATATATAATTTATTCATAATATTATATTTATATTTTAAAAATCTATAGAAATATAATAGTTGTATGTGTTTAATAATTGGCATTGATTAATTAATATAAAACTGGCATTAATTTAATTAATATAAAAATGCAGTTTTCTTCATATTATTCAAGTGCCATCATTTCCATATTTATATGCACTATCATGCAAACTGAGCAGGTTATATTTACAAATGTATGTACCCATATATACAGGTAATAAAAAACAAGAAAAAAATGAGGCCATTAGTTTGAAAGAAGAATGAAAAGGGCTATTTGAGATGCTTTGAAGAGAAAAAAGTGAAGATATAAGTGATGTCCGTATATTATATTCTCAAAAAGAAAATTAGAAAGCACTAAGAAAATATCCTAGATCTTTTAATTCATGAAATACTTTAATGTAAATTTAAGAATGACAGTTTAGTAAGCTCACTTTTAATAAAAAATATTGTCAAAATACTCTTTGTTGTGAAAAAACCTTGGGTTTGAAATGAACATATTTGAGTGAACAATGTGTGTTAGAATTTCTACAGAAATTTTCTTACCAGGACTATTTTTTTGTGATTGTTATCAAGCATACTTTGAGCAATGGGGATTTCTTTTAAGACAATCTATGCAAATGACTATTTATTATTATCATAAAATATGTAAAGATTAAGGTGATAAAGTATAACTACAGAGAGCTACATGGAAAAATGAAGAGCACTTATGCCAATCAAGTTCTGAAGCGACTCTTTGCAGGAGTTGAATTTAGGGAAGTGACAAAAATCAAAATCTTTTAAGTAAGAAATTTGTAAGGATTATCTTTGATTTTCGTTTTATTTTTATCCAAGGGGCATGCTTTCTTTAAATAACTAATATATTTTCCTATATTCATCCATGTTTTACAATTAATAATACAGATTAACTTTATAAATATATATATAAACACAAAAATAATTTTCTTTACATATAAGCACACATAAAAAGTATTTTCAGGAAAATGAGCATATTTGCATTATTTAATATATTCATGACGAGAAGGATAAAATAAGGTAAAATATACTTTGACATATTGGAAAATTCAAATCTAGAGGAATAGAACAATAATCTTAATATTAAACAAGTAAGTAAAGCTAATTTGTGTTTAAAAACTATGTCACTTTAAACCCAAAGGTACCAATTTGATGATGTTATATCACTATGTACCTTTGCTATGCTATAAATAAAATATTGGTGCTTTAAATTTTAGTTGTGTAATGTATTCCACAGGTGCCAAACTACTAGCAAAACTCTCAATCACCATAGATGGGGAAAACAAGATGATTCAATACAAATCCAAATCTACAAATCTACCTTACAGAAAATACTTGAAAAACTCCAACCCAATGAAGGTAGTTATACCCAAAAAACAGAAGAAATAAGTAATTCCATACCAAAAAAACAAAACAGGGAAACAGACACACACACACACACACACACACACACACACACACACACACTAATACAACCGATACCAAAATAACAGAAAATAGCCAGTTACTGGTCATTAATGATTCTCAACATTAGTGGAATCAGTTCCCCAAGAAAACGATGCAGGATAACAGAATGGATGTGAAATCCATCATTCTGCTGTATACAAGTAACACACCTCAGCAATAAAGAAAGACAATGCCTCAGACTAAAGGGCTGGAAAACGTTTTCTATGCAAACAGACCCAAGAGGAAAGCTGAAAAATCATATCTTATAAAATTGACTTCCAATCCAAATTAATCAAAAGTGATGGGGAAGAACACTTCATACTCATCAAAAAAAATTTATCCAGATAATATCACAATTCTGAACATCTATACTGCATACACAAGGGCATCCACATTTGTAAAAGAACTATTGTTAAAGCTTAAATCTCACATTGAACCCACATACGTTAAAAGTTCAAGAACTCAACATTCAGCTCTCACCAATAGACAGGGCATGCAGACAAAATTTATACGGAGAAATAATGAAACTAACCAACATTATGAATCAAATTGACCTAAAAGATAGCCACAGAATAATTTACACAAACACAAAAGAATATACCTTCTTTTCAGAACCTAATAGAACCTTCTCAAAAATTCACCATATAGTCTCTCACCAAGCAAGCCTCAACGAATACCAGAAAATTGAAATAACACCTTGTATCCTATCAGACTAGCATGGATTAAAGCTAGACTTCAACAACAAGAGAAATACCAGAAAGCCTACACATTTGTGGAAACTGAACAACTCCTTACTCAGTGATCAGTAGGTCACAGAAGAAATAAAGAGAGAAATTAAATACTAGTTAGAATTCAATGAAAATAAAGGCACAACATACCCAAATTTATGTGACAAAATGAAAGCAGCATTAAGAGGAAAATTCAGAGCACTAAGGGAATCCATAAAGAAATTAGAAAGATCTCATATCAGCAATGTAAAACTACATCGAAAAGCTGTAGAAAAGAAGACAAAGATGAAGAAGCAGAAGCAAAAGCAGAAGCAGAAGCAAACACACCCAAGAGGAGTAGATGGCAGGAAATAATCAAAATTACGGCTAATATCAATCAGAAACAACAACAACCACAACAAAAAAGCAATACAGAGAATCAAGCAGAACTATAGCTGGTTCTTTGAGAAAATCAACAAGACAGAGAAAGCCTTGCCAAATTAAATACAAGAAAGAGAGAAAGTATCCACATGAACAAAATCAGAATTGAAAACAGAGAGACATAACAACATAGAATGAGGAAATTCAATGGAACATTAAGTCTTACTTTAAAAGCCTGTATTCTACAAATTCGAAACTGTAAATGAAATATACTACTTACCAAAGTTAATCAAGTTCAGGTAAATATTTAAACAGCCATTGTCCATAAGGAAATAAAAAACAGTCGTTAAAAGTCTCTCAATCAAAAACAAAACAAAAACAAACAAACAAACAGAAATACAAAACAAAACATAAAACCAGGGCCAGATCTTTTTAGCACTAAAATTTACTGAGCATTCTATGAGGCCACAGTCACCAAATACTTGAATGAAACAAAGATTTAACAGAGATAATTTCAGATCAATTTCTCTTATGAACATTGATGTAAATATACTCAATAAAATACTGGCAAACCGAACCCAGAAACACATCAAAAACATCATGCATCATGGCCAAGTAGGCTTCATTCCAGGGATGCAGGAATGCTTCAATACATGAAAATCTTTCAATGTAATCCACCATATAAACAAACTGAAAGAAGAAAAAAAGGTACATGAACATATCATTAGATGCTGAACTAGCCTTTGACAAAATCCAACACCCCTCCATGTTAAAGTTTTTGAGAGATCAGAGATACAAGGTGCATAACTAAACACAGTCAAAGCAACATATAGCTAGTCAATAGCCAAATCAAATTAAATGGAGGGGAACTTAAAATAATTACACTAAAATTAGGAATAAAAAAGGCTGCCCACTCTCCCCTTATCTATTCAATAAAGTACTTCAAGTTCTAGTTAGCTCAATATGACAACTAAAGGAGATCAATGGAATACAAGAGAAGAAGTTGAAGTATTGCTGGTTTTAGATGGTATAATAGTGTTCATAAGAGGCTACCAAAATTCTACCTACAGCTGACAAGCACGTTCAGCAAAGAGGCTGGACACAAAATTAAAAAAAAAAAAAAAAACAAGACAAAACAAAACAAAATCAGTAGGCCTCCTTTATACAAACCACAAAGAGGAGAGAAGAATAGGGAAACAATACCTTTTACAATAGCAACAAATAATATGAAATATGTTGATGTAACTCTAAACAAGCAGATGAAAAACCTGTGGGACAAGAAGTTTAAGTCTCTGAAGAAAGGAATTGAAGAAGACATCAGAAGATGAAAAGATATCCCATGCTCATGGATCAGTAGGCTTAACATAGTGAAAATGGTCATTTTACCAAATCAATCTACATATTCAATGCAATCTACATTAGAATGTCCAGGTAATTCTTACAGCCATTGGAAGAGCAATTCTCACCTTCATATGGAAAAACAAAACACCCAGGATAGTTAAAACAGGCTTAAGCAATAAAAGAACTTACAGAGGTATTACCATTCCTGACATCAAGCTCTTCTTCAAGCTTTTCTACAGAGCAATAGTAATAAAAACAGCATGGTATTGGTATAGGAACAAACAGATTGATCAATGAAATGGAATCAAAGATCCTGAAGTAAACTTACAGACACTTGATTTTTGACAAAGAAGGCAAAACCATACAATGGAAAAAAGAAAGAATCTTCAACAAATAGTTTTGGTCTAACTGGATGTCTGGATGTCAAAGTGTAAATATATCTATATCTATCACCTTGTACAAAACTCAAGTCCAAGTGGATCAAAGACCTCATCATAAATCCAGATACACCAAATTTAATAGAACAGAAAGTTAGAAATAGTCTTGAACTTATTGGTACAGGACACTTTCTGAATAGAACACCAATGGCTCAGATTCCAAGATCAACAATTGACAAATAGGACCTCTTCAAACTGAAAAGGTTCTCTAAGGCAGAGGACACTGTCAATTGGACAAAAGGACAGCCAAGAGATTTGGAAAGCATCCTCACAAATACTACATCCCACAGAAGGCTAATATCCAAATGTATAAAAACTCAAGCGATTAGACAGGAACAATCCAAACAACCCAGTTTAAAAATAAGGTACAGAGTTAAATATAATCCTCAAGAGAAGAATCATGAATGGCCAAGAAGCACTTAAATAAATGTTCAGTGTCCTTAGTCATCAGGGAAATGCAAATCAAAATGACTCTGAGATTCCATCTTACACCATCAGAATGGCTAAGATCAAAAACTAAAATGATAGCACATGCTGGCAAGGATGTGGGGGAAGGGAAACCCTTCTCCATTGTTCATGGGACTGCAAACTGGTACGACTCTGGAAATCAATTTGGCAATTTCATAGAAAATTGGGAATAATTCTTACTCAGGACCTAGCTATACTACTCCTGGGAACATACTTAAAAACGCCCCACTATACTACAAGGACACTTGCTCAATTAGGTTCATAGCAGCTTTACTTGTAACCACTAGAAACTGGAAACTACTTCATAGACATCATAAATTTTTTACGCAAATGGATGAAACTTGAGAATATCATCCTTAGCAAGGTAACCTAGTCTTAAAGGGACAAACTTGGTATGTACTTACTTATAAGAGGATATTAGCCATCAAATAGAAGATACCCACTTAATGCACCCAAAGATGCTAAACAAGTAGGAAGGCTCAAAGGAGGATGCTTGAATCTCACATAGAAGGGAGAATAAAATAGTAATAAGGAGGCAGAGGGAACTGAATTCAAGATGGGACGTGGAGAAAAATGAGGATTCTCAGGGTCAGGTGTGGGGAGATAGGGCTAGAGGGTCAGCAGAAAGACTGGAAATCTATAACTGTTGGGGTGTGGGCGGGTTGGGGGCTTCTTGAGGACATACCAGAGACCTGGGATTGTGGAGTCTCCTAGAAGTCAATAGGGGTGACTTTAGCTAAGACCCCTAGTAGTGGGGATATTAAACCTGAAGAGTCCACCTCCTGTAGTCATTCAGAACCCTCAGTACAGGGATAAAGACACCAGCACACTCACAAAACTCTCAACCAAAAATTTATCCTGCTTATATGGAGCAGAGACTGAGAGAATGGCCAACACATAATCAACCCAACTTGAGACTCATCCCATGGCAAGGATCGATCCCTGACAGTGTTAAAGATACTCTGTTATATTTGTAGTCAGGAGCCTATCATAACTGTCCTCTGAGAGGCTCCACACAGTAGCTGACTGAACAGATGTAAGACCTACAGTCAAACATTAGACAGGGCTCCAGCACACTTACAGAATAGGAGGAAAGATTGCAATTCCTAAAAGGATGTAGGAACTCCACAGGAAGACCAAGTGTCAACTAACCTGGACTGTGAGGGCTCTCAGAAACTGAACCACCAACCAAAGAGGATACAAGAACTGTACCTAGGGCTCCAGCACATACGTAGCAGATGTGCAGCTCGGTCTTCAGGTAGGTCCAGCAATATGTGGATCCAGAGCTCTCCTTAAAGCTGTTGTCTACTTGTTGAATAGACTATCCTAACAGCCACCTTCTCTGGTCTAGTGGGAGAGGAATCACTCATCACTGCAGTCTTGATGTGCCATGGTGGGAGGATATCCAGAGGTGTCCTCCACCTTCTCAGAGGAGTAGGGAATGGAAAAATGGGGGGGGGGGGCTGTGAGGAGACACTGAGAGAGGAGGGCAGTGATAAGGGTCCAATGTGAAAAAAAAAGAAAAAGAAATATTTAATGTTTGGAATGTCACTAAAATTTTGCTTAATTTGAACCATCGTATCAGTCCGTCAAAAAGAAAAATTTATAAGAAATATTCTAAATCTTAAACTTTTCTTTATTGTTCACTTTTGTGGAAAAAAAAAGCAGGATAAAATCCTGACGTTGTTGGGAATAAACACATTACTATCTGCTGTATAGCTGGATAAAGTTATGTGAAATATTTTCCACTCAAAGTGATAGTTTATGAAATATGGATTCGATGTTGTAGCTGGAAGAATGAATAATCCTCTCATAAAATATAAAATAACTTTGCATTTTAGTGATTATCGAAAAATGTCCAATACATTCTAAAGAATGGCATATAAAACTTATGGACACTAAAACCTATATATAGTTGGATTTGCTTAAACACTTCAGCTAAACTATTTACTCTGATCAAAAAAACAATTCGTGCTGTGCAGGTGTCAACGTACATGAGTTACTTTACTGCAAGTTCTAGGTGCAAAAGTTCTTTAAATTTCAAAGGCCCTCACATTGTACTAAAGTTTATCTCCTTATTTTTTGACCCATGACTTCACTAATACTATATTAACTTCAAACTATAAATATAATTACAATCTGCTCAAAGAAAGCAGAGAATGGTTATATGCAGTTTGCGAATGGAAACTAATGAGAACACTATCAAGTTCATGCTGGATAAAGTATTGTGATTTCTCTTTTGTCTTCGCACTGGGGAAAGCTGTTATCAATGTGCCTTTGGTTCTCTGTCTTAGAGTAACAATGAATGTCCTCCAGAGCCTTTTATTATTAAATAACTGAAGAAAATTAGTTGCAACAATCCTGCACGTAGAAATCGTGGTTACTTGGAAAGCATTTGTCTTTATCTGATATTCAGTTTGTGGGGAAAAAAATGTCAAGAAAATTTTACCATTTAAATTTGTTTTCAGACTGTAGTATCATGCAAGGGAAGGAAGGACATCTCCCTCAGAACTAAGAATATTCTTTCAAAGAAAACTGTTAGGTAATTAGGTATGGGACAGAATGTAAGATAGTATGTGTCTGTAGAAAAGGAACAGGATGAGCAGAGAGAATTAGAACAAGAGAAGGATAAACAAACAGGAGTAGGCAGGAGTCATCATATCTTGGGAAAGAACACAACGGTGGTTCTTGCAACATTGTTTACTTACTGTGTTTTACATTTACTAGCATAATAATTTTATTAATAACTACTTAAAGCTATAACAAACCAAGTGTCCATAAGAAGATTAATGAATAAAGAAACTCTGATTCATGCACACACTAATACAATTCACTGATTAATAAATGTACTGCTGTAATATAAAGAACAACTTACATTTGATGATTTAAAAAGTGTTAAAATATTTTCAATATATGATATATTAAAATATATAAGACAATTCAGTATAAATTTAATATAAAATATATATTAAATAATTCCATTTAATTGCATTCTATTAAAGAATAATTTTTTTAGTCAGAAAACCATTGATGATGTTTTTAATTAAACTATTTTATTTATTTACATTCCAAAACTTGCCCCCTTGCTGGTCCCTCCTCCCCAAATTCTTCACCTCATCCCCTTCTCTTTGGCCTCACAGAGGGTGTCCCTTCACTCTCCCACCCCTACCTCACCCCACCAGCATCCCTCTTTCCTGGGGTATCAACTTTCTACAGGATTAAGCACATCCTTTCTCACTGAGTCCAGACAAGGCAGTTCCTGCTACACATGTACCTGGTTCCCTGGAGTAGCTCATGTGTGCTCCTTGGTTTTTGTCTTAGTTTCTGGGAGCTCTGAGGGGTCCAGTTAGTTGACACTGTTGTTCTTCCTGTAGAGTGGCAATCCTCTTCAGCTCCTTCACTCTTTCCTCTAAATCTTCCACATGCATCTCTGATCTCAATCCAGAGGTTAGCTGTATCTGCATTTGTCTCAGTTAGTTGCTGGTAGAACTCTCAGAGTATAGTCACGCCAGACTCCCATCTGCAAGCACAATATGGCATCAATAATAGTTATACTAGTTTCTGGGTTTGATATGCAGACAGGGGATGGATCCCAAGTTGAGCTGGTCTTTGGATGGCCTTTCTTTCAGTCTCTGCTCTATTTTTGTCCCTACATTTCCTTTACAGAGGAACAATTCTGGGTTAAACATCTAAACATTTTGAAGATGGGTGGTGGCCCCTTCCCTAAACTGAGGGCCATGTCTATCTACTGGAGGTATTGTCTTCAGATTATATCTCACCAATGTTGGTGATTTCAACTACCACTGTTGCAAAACTTTCTGATAGTTTACTTTTAATGTATTTGTTAACAGCAAATAAAAGCAATATAAAAAAGTAGCAACTAAGTGTGGTGTTATGTAAATCAATGAATGAACTGATGTGTAGCCCATTCTCCACTCATTCACATTGTATAGTAATGGCATATTGTACATCTTTGATAACAATTAAACACATGCTAGTATACTAGTGAGATATTTGTACAAAATGAGGCAAATAATGCCATTGTTCTTTTAAAATTTTCATTTTCATGGAAAATCTGGACATGAATGAATGAATGAATCTCATACATGTGAAGGGTATCTCACAGCGATCAGAAAAGAAGGGTCGATCAATAAAAGACATTTTCTAATTTCATAGTTCACTTTACAAGTGGTTTTTACTAATTCTCTTTTTATTTTAGGGTAAATGAACAAACATAAAATGAATACTTTAATTTAAATTCTGCCATGAATATATATCCTTCAACTCTGCAAATATTATGAACCAAATTACTGGATATGATTCTTCCCTGAGTAAAGAAAAGTGAATTTCAAGCTCTACAGTTAGGCATGCATGAGGATAACCTTGCCTTCAACAATAATGCTTTCAAAGCTATGATAGATCAATAGTTTTTATTCTCCAGGAATTCTGCTCTCTCATCTTGTATAGTTATAAGGATTTAATCAAAACACCCAACACTTCAGAATTCATTTTTTATAATTCAAGCAAGTAATAAAGAGCTTTTGAATTTGTGCACTGAACTGTTTTTTTTTCTTGAAAGTGCTGTTTATGAGAAAGTTAATATAAAAAACTTCAACATTTATGTGACACTAACTTGAATTTGCAGAGGTCTATAAAATTAAACCATAACTTTTCTGCTATAGTAATTATGATTAATTTGGATCCCCTGAATGAAGAGCAAGACTTTCATCTGATTTCATTAAGTACTGACTGAGAGGCTCTTCTAGGATGATAAATACCTCATGGAGAAATTATACATTTCCCTATTTTGTCCTCATTCTCATGAATGCTTGGTCTAAACCACATACAGCTAAGAATCTTCCATGACTAATATTGTGCACTGATAGCATTTTTAAAACTCACATAGTTGCCGAAATGATTTCTGCCTTCATTTTCTATTCACATTGATATTTAAGTTTATAAATTAAATTAGGAAAGATTAAAAATTTAGTTCCCAGAGCCATGTACCAAAAGATATAGTATGAGAAGTTGGATTGGAGATAATACTAGTTATCTGATCTGAAAAAATACACCATCTTTGCTCTGTTACATCAAAACCACATTATATTATAAATTACACATTAAAATTGAATCATCTAGACAAAAGCTAAAGAAATACTACAGGGAAATAATTTCCAGTAAATTTTCAATCCCATAATCAGTTAATCTTTTTTTTTCATTGTCATTAAGGCATAAATGCTTAATTGTATTCTACCTAAATATCAACTATCTATTTAATATCCATCTACATATGTATTTCTCTGTCTTCTATCTTTCCATTGACATTTTATATATACCCACAGAAATATTTTAGAAAGTATATTTTCAAGATTTATTTTATTTGTGTTTTGTGTGACTTATGTATTTGTGTTTCTATATGTATGTATCAAGTCTGGGGTGGTCCACAGAGACCAGAAAAAGTCAGATCCCTTCTAGCTGCAGTTACAGGCACCCAATATAGGTGATTGGAACAGACAATGTGGATTTGTAGAGATAGCTCAGTGAATACATGCTTCTCTATTAAGATGGAGTTCAGTCTTTAGCATCTATATAGGGCTGCATACAAGCTGCTCACTTCCATCTCTTTGGGCTCTAGTACACTCTTCTGGCCTTGGAAACACCTGCTTGCAATGCTTATACATATGCATAAACATACACACATATGCATTAAAAACATAATTGAAAAAACTAGAACACAAAATTTCTAGCTTTTCTTTTAAATTTTGAGATGGAAAGATGTGTAAATTACCTATAAATATTCCTTATTACTGAGGAAAATGATAAATATAACCATGGGCAGAAACAGATTTTTGCCTTTCTTTTACTGAGATGTCAATTTTCTCATAGTGTCTTTATATTTTTGGATATAAGACTTTTCTGTTCTCAGAGGTTAGCACTCATAAACTTCATTTCTCTCAAACTCCCATTTCTTTAGTGTGACCTTTGTGTCTGATGACTAAATGCTTTTTAGAAGATTAAGAGTTTGTTCTTTTGCATTATTATAAATAAGTAAAAGGAAGATGGACATATAGTAACTTGGTTCAGATCCAAATTTTTAAGATTCGGGCTAAGACAGGTGCCAAGTCCACAAGTATTCAGTATTAAAATAAAACCATTGCTCTTCCAGATATCTTTCTATATTGGAAAGAACAGATATTTAGCATATTGTCAGTTTCTCTGAGTTTAGAAGCAGCAGTCACACAATTTTAGCCAATATTCTATAGTCACATAGAAAGACAATGTCATCATGGAATAATTAATGATTTCCAGAATTTACATATGTTGCTTGTATGATTTACACTGAATTTTCATTTTCCCTCAAGATTGTATTGCTGCAACTAAAATAGATCATCAATCTTGGGCACTGGTATAGAGTTTCTCAATCTTGGGCACTGGTATAGAGTTTCTCATTGTAGTAATTTCCAATTCCAATAAGCCCATGCAAAAACACACAACTCAGTTACATTTATAAGCTATATGCCTACACTGGGCATATTTATCACTAGCTGCCCTTATTCCCCAGCTCTGAGACTCTTTGCTATCTTTGCTACTTGCAGTTTTTATTGTTTTTGGCTTCCAACTCTTCCTCTGTTCTCGTTCTCTCTCTCTCTCTCTCTCTCTCTCTCTCTCTCTCTCTCTCTCTCTCTCTCTTTCTCTCTCTCCCCCTCCTCCTTCCTCTCCCCTCTGAGACCTCCAGTTCCACATTTCCCTTCCATTGCCCAATCATAAGCTCTAGCCTTCATTTGACCAGTTAGAATGGCTAGAAGGTTCAGTGAGATCACCTGAGTAAGTAATCTACTCCTCATTGGAGGCACCCTTTTTTGAGGAAGCAAAATTAACATCAAAATATAAACATCACTGGGACAACCCACAACAGTTTCTATTTAAACAAAAATATCAAAAGCAGCATGTGCATCTCTAAAGCTTCATATGTTACATCTAATAAATTTTGCTTTGAAATGAAGAATACAAATGTCATCACTGTTAATTTTACTGTTATATGACTAGCGACAAAAATGAACAGTTAATATTATGTAGTGACTTTAGCAGTGAAAACAAGTAACAGAACATGTGTGTGAGCATGTGCACATGTATGTATTGTGTGTGCATTCACAACACATACACACACACATAAGTGGAGGTCAGAGGTCAACATTGGAATTGTTATTCAGGAGTTATCTAAGTTATATTTTGGTTCTCTCAATGGAACATTGAACTTACTTACAAGCTAAGAGGACAGTCTGTCCAGGCCTGGCCTGGGGTTCTCAGCTATGAGAAGGAAACTGTCTCAAAAGGAAAGGGAAACCTCTCACCCAAGGGAAATAGTCTTAGAACGAGGGTCACAGCAGGTGCTGCAGCCTAAAAGGCAGCTGTTAACTGTGAAGGACCCCTCTCTGTGGGGCTGGGGGATGAGCAGAGAGTGAAGGCTAGGAAGTCGCTGCCATCATGTCCTTCACTTGGAGGCTGTTGCTTAAGGTCAAAGGGAAGAAGCTGGCCAGGAACACGTGGAGAGAGAAAATGAGAGAGGGACAGGGAGAGGCCTAAGTCCTTTGAACTAGGCCAGGTGTGAACTAGGTCCTTGAGTTTCGTGGAGAGGTTCTTTGTGAGTATCAGCTGGAGGGTACTCTTGGAGCTGGCTTTGCCTGCATTCTCCACCAGTTGCAGGGCTGTAGCTCGAGCATGGGTGTGGGTCTTGCTGGGCTCTGTTGTGGTTCCTGCGTGTCTGCTGCCCCAGGCAGCTGGAACTGCGACTCTGGGGAGCAGAAGCAAGGGAATTTGACTGAGTTTACTCCACAGCGGGCTGGAAGGACACTGGGCTGAGAAACTACGGGGCTCCATCTGGGCATGAAGTCCTGTGGGGGCAGAGCTCCCAAGTGGGGTTCTCTGGGCCGAAGCACTGATCAGCAGACTAGTGGTCTTTGTCTGTGGGCTCCCAGATGCCACTGGGAGCTGCATAAGAACTGAGACACGAGGGCATATGGGCTAGACCAGCCAGCAGCTGAGAGAGGTGAGAGGGAGAAGCTCTGGCACTTGGTAGTCAAAGGCCTTCTCCTGGTTCCCCATGGCAGGACCCCAAAGACATGAGGAAGTCCATGGTTTTAAAAGGTTTATTGTCATGGTGGAAAGTAGATGAGCTGTACTCCCATGTTTCTCAGGGCAGATCTGAGTTAAATAGGGAGGCAGGAGGGTCTAGGAAGGAATGCTTAATTGGCTATGCCCTCTGGCCTTTAGGTATCTCATTAATATGGAGATCTCTCGAGGCCCTGAGGCCTGTAGTCATACCCTCTCTTTGGGAGGGGCTGTAGGGGCATTGCCTTAAGTAACTAAAAGGCAAGGGTCAATGAAGGTCTTTGGCAGCCTGTCTGGAGCCTGGAGTCTGGGAGTGTGGCGAAATGTATGCTGTCCCTTGTAGGGTCTCCAGCCACCTCTAGACAGTGCTCCACCAGAAGCCAAGCCATCCTTTCACAGTCCCACACTTACTGACTTGGCCGGAGAGCTTTAGGGACCCTCCTGTTCTTATCTTCCTATGGAATTACATACTTACCTTACCCTACGACTTCTGGCCTTTAATGTGGATGTTAAAGACCAAATTTGGGTGCCCACACACTTTATAGACTGAGCTATCACTCAGCCATAGCAAATTATCTTTAACAGAAAATTGTACAGACCATAAAAAGACATTGTCTTAGAAAGGTTTTTTTTATTCTTACATATTAATAAGGCTACTTTCTGTCTTGTTCTGTTCTGAATGCCTATGCACCTCATCATTTATATATTGAAGACAACATGATTTCTCTAAAATGTAGTGCTTTTAAAATTTTATTTATTTATTCACTTTACATTCTACTATGAAGCCCCCCTCCTCTCAGTACCTCTCACACAAGTTCTCCCTCATTCCACAGTGCCCTTATCTTTTGAGAAGGGGAAACCCCCCAAAGGTCACCCCCACACACACACTCTAACAGCCTTTCTACTACTACCCTTGCTCTAGGCACATCCTTTCTGACTGAAGCCAGACAACATGGTCAATTTAGGAGTCCAGAATCCATAGGCAGGCAGGCAACAGGCTAAAGACATCCCTGCTCCAGTTCTTGGGGGTCCTGCATGGAGAGGAAGCTGCTCATCTGCTGCATCTATGCAGGAGCCTGTGGTGATCCTGGCCTTGTACTTTGGTTTGTGATTCAGTCTCTGGGAGCCCTCAAGGGTCCAGGTTAGTTGACTGTGTTGATCTTCTTGTGGGACTCCTGTCCTCTTTGGAGTAAGCATGCTGTAATCAACAGATACAAGGAAGTCAAATGACAAGGAGGCCCCAAGAGAGAAAGGTTGAATCTTCCTTAGGAGAGATAAAAATAGTTATTGGAGGTGGATGGAAGGAGAAAATTGGTTGAAAGAGAGTATGGGGAGGGGAGCGATTATATGTAAGGAGAGCAGGGGAGACAGAATGGAAGTTAGCAGCTGCCAGCAGAAGGAGGGACGTGCCAGAGACCTGGGATGGGGGGAGGTCCCAGAAAGTCTATAGGGAAGACTCTAGATGAGACTCCAAGTAGTGGGGGATATGGATCCTGAAGTGGCCACGTCCTGTAGCTATGCAGGACTTCCAGTGGAGGGTAAAGGATACCAATCCACCCACAAAAATATGTGTCATGCCTACAGTATGTGCAGGGTCAAAGATAGAACAGAGACCGATTAATCAATGACTACCCCAAAATGAGACCTAGCCCAAGGGCAGGCAGGAACCAATTCCTGACACTATAAATGATAAACTGTTATACTTGCATACAGGAACCTAGCATAACTGTTTCCTGAGAGACTCCACCCAGCAGCCAATGAAAAACCTAGTTCTTTTATGTGATGATTGGTTCCCTTGCAAACAGGAATAATGCCTTTATAAAATAGAATTATCATCCTTAAAAACCCAGGAGGCAACGTTTCTGGAGAATGGACTGTTGCCAGTCAACAAACCATCCATTGCTTTAATTTTTGTCTTTTCAAGTTCTAAATTAACTATGGGCAGTAAATTTGCATTGCAAAAGACCTCACTTATGGTAATTTGTTTTAGTAGACTAAATAGACTGACACCTCTTGATGCTACCCACTATTTCCATTTCTTCATTTAAAATCAACACCCCAACTCTTTGTTAAGCAGATACAATTGCAAATATAAGACAGCTAATGGATTTATCTTTATCAGAGTAGAGATAGGACCCTAGCAAAAATATGTATCAGCATTTTGGTGATAAAAGTTTTTAGAAAAAAATCAAATTAAAAAATCCAGAAACTAAAAAATGCTAAATGTAACTAGTTTTACAACAAACCATTTTAGATTGTAAACTTCATTCACTGAGAGAATTATGAAATTAGGCAATGTTGACTCAGTTCATCACAGGTAAAAAAACTTGAGGTTTTTTTTGTTTGTTTGTTTGTTTGTTTGTTTTAGAAAATATCACACTCAGTATAACTCACGTTTTCCTAAATGGGAGCAGTATAAACTCTCCAAGAAGGGTCTTCTGAGGTTACAAAAAGAAAAAAAATGGTTAACCCAGTAGCTAGAGTAGTGAACAGCATAAAATTATTAATATAACTTGAAAATTTCTAAGCATATGAAATCTATTTAACATTCCCCTCTCAGAGGAAATCTAGTTCAAAGAGCCAGTTCTTTCTAAATGAATCTATTAAGTGCATCATGAATAAACAGTATGTTATTCTTTAATTCACCAATTGAGACATTTATAAATTTGTCAATTTTATAAGAATTAATTAGCTTGGTAATTTCAAATATTTCAAAACAATACCCCTGAAGATGATATTTTGCCTTGAACTTCATATTGAACATATGTTGCTCCTGACTTTGTACAGCTATAGATCACAAGGCAGGGAATAATAAGCTTTTCCTTTGGCTTGTGTTTAGAAACATGAAAACATTCAATCTGCTAGTCAGATAAAGCTGAGAGAAAGGGCTTATTTGGGGCATAAACTCTCCCTGCGGTTTAATTAAAGATTGGTAATTAGGATTATTATGTGCCATGGCTTATCTGGAATTCTGATCACTGTGCTTTGTTCCCAGTTGGCTCTTTTGATCTTTTCCTTCATGCTCCAATACTTTTACCAATTTGATTGAAAAAGTGTGATTTAATTTATAAAACAAATGTACTAAAATGGTTTGTGGAGAATAGTAAAAATGATGTAACAGAAATTTTTTGATAAAGTTATTTTATTTGAAGTGTGCTCTGCCAAAAGTTAATTTCCTTATCAACGTTTTTTTTTCATTTTAAAATACAATTTTAAAAACTCAGTATAAATCACTTTTGAACTTTTACCAATAGATCTAATATTACTTAACCTTTTCATTGTGATTATATGTATAAGTTATCATTTGCATAATTTGTAAATGAAAAACATTATTTTTCTGTGTTTAAAAGGGACACATATAAAAGAAGACATTTCCACAAATGTGGTGGATATTAGATACTAATTCATCTTTCAACTTAACTACATTGTTATTTTTTTATACATGAGCAGGTTGGAACTCAGTTGAAGAAACACGCTCTGAAGCATGAATTTGAATGTTTAGACATTTGGCTGGTTCACAAACAATATGTTTCTTGGAGGAAAAAGGTCATATATTTGAGACATTTGTTCAAACTATATTCTAGTAGTCATTGTAACACGGGGAAAACATTCTGTGCAGTCTCAATTTTGACCTCATGCAATGTTCACAGCTATTATGAGATGTCCAAGCTGTAAACTTTATTAACTCGCCCTGATGCCAACAAAATCAGATGAGAAAATAGAGCTAAGAATCTAGTTTGTTCCTTTCATTAAAAAAACAGAACATTTCATTGAATTTGAGCTTAAAATGTTGTTTGCTTGCTTATTTATATTTTGATATCAATTTACATGATGTTTTAAAAGCTAGATTGCAATTTGTGAGTCAGCTGAAATTGTCCTTGAACTTCATAATTGTCCTGCTTCAGCTTCTCAAGTACTAGAATCATATGTACAAATGTCTTTACCAGGTTTGAGCTTGAATTTTTTTAAAATGCTCTTGGTTTCTAAATAAACACAATAATTCCAAAACTTCTGCAGTAATGCCAAAAATAAAAACATACATCTATGAAATTCATGTTTCCTTATGCTCCTGGTTAAATAATAGTTGAAACATTAAATTAATTTATTTCAATTTTCTTTCTTCTTTTGTGTGTTTTCCATGTGCAACTGTGGTATGTGTTAGTGTATGTGTGAGTGTGTGTGTGTGTGTTTGGTATATATACTGATGAATTCCTATCAGCATGTGAGTGTGTATATCTGTGCCTCTGTCCACCAATGTTTATGATGCAAATCCTCGTGTGGCATTCTCTATCAATATCTTCCTTAATGAACAAGAAGCTAATTCATTGGTTTGACTCAGTGAAATGGCTGTAGGACTTCAAAATCTGCCTGTTTATTATTACATATCCACTGATTTTTAACAGAGATCTTTATGCTTGCATAGTATCCTTGCCATTCTATGAATGGGTGAAACAATGACTTACTGTATGGAGTTTTATTTTGCTTTATTTTCTTTACTCTGACATTGTTAACTATTAATTCATGGTTAAGATAGTTCCACTCTTTACTCTTCAAAGCAGACTGGATCCAAACCCAGGGCAGGAAAATAACTGTTGTAAAAAGAGTTTGAACACTACGTCCCTGTATACTTCCATAGAAAATAGGGTTAGTATATGAAAATATATGCCAGGCATGGGATATTTCCCTGAGATATTGGTCAGGGAGACCCCAGTAGTGCCCAAAACAACACTGTTATCATCTATCCCTCTTGCTGACCCATCCTAACTAGAGTGACACAATTGTAACATCACTCAGTTTAGAAAAATTAAGTCATAGAAAAATTAAGTTGGAAGTGAATTGAAAACTTCCTGCTATGTTTCCCATTTGGAAAGAAAATACATTAATGTACTAAACACTGCTGGATCCTCAATCCTACAATACTAATCTGTCAGACAAGATGTTTTGATTGATATAGTAGTGGCATGAATTCTATGGAGATAACCAGCTTCTTTGTGACTGGATTCAAATCTTACTCCCAGGAGGGAATTCATGTGTAGGTAAGCCTAATCAGAAGTCTGTGTTTCAGTAGGTTGTCAGCCCTAGGGCAATGCCTAATACTGTTGTTTTACTAAACAGACATGTTATCAAACTGCCTTCTAAATGAATGAGTTTCTCTCCATTGATGAGTAAAGCTCTCAGCTTTGGCCTGTGAAGATTCTTTCTGCAGTAGGAATAGATTCATAACTGGTCAAAGTGCTGAGAATACATGACTCTTGTGTACTCAGTTATAAATATGACATTGATATCAATGCCCATCCAAAGGCTCAGGGAGCATCATGGAAGCAGAGGCAGAACGAATGAAACAGCCAGAAAGAAGTGTCATGAAATGGTGTCTTCTGGACATGATGTAGCCATCGCTCCCATGAACTAACTGTATACAGTTACCTGCACAAGACATATGCACAGTCAATCCCCTAGTTCAACATTTCATCAGACAGCATAAACAGGACTCGGAGGATTATAAAATGTAAGAGTGCCTTCACGCCTCAAGACATGAGTGTCAGCACAAGACACTCATATGCTGGGTCTACTTACTTTCATTCTAACATTTCTGATGGTATATCTAGCCACACAGCAAAGTAAGAAATTTCTAAATTTCATATGAATTGTCAGCAACTTGCTTGGTCATCTTCTAGATGATGGTTAGGCTGAGCCTGAAGCTGAGAAAGCCAAGAATAGACAAAGAAACTGGCCAGACAAGAGACAGGCTGAAATCCACAACCAAAACCAATTTCTCTATTGCTGGGGGACATCTCAAGACTTGGACTTCTCACATTCAATGCATTATAAAGTTGAATGTAGTTTAATATATAGCCAGGTTTTCTAAGAGTGACTTAACTTGTCAGAAACTTTCAAAAATACCTTTCAGGCTTCCCGATGGTAGAATGCTTGGATGCATAGGCATGCATGAACATCCAGGCATTTATGATGATTAGGATTGGACATGTGTCATTTGTTCACAAACCTTGTCTATGAGGAAGAATTTACCAGTCTGTTATTACCCACTTTCTTTACTTTCTCTATTTATGTATGTATTTCTTTTTGTTCACTTTACATCCTATTGCAACCTCCCTCCTTCCAGTTCCCACACTACACAGCCTCTCTCCCCATATCTCTTCCCTTCATTTTCTGAGAAGGGAGAGACCCCCACTGGGTATCAACTCACCCTGGCATATCAAGTCACTGTAGCACTAAGAACATCCTTTCCCATAGATAGAGGAAGGGGATCCAATGGCAGGCAACAGAGTCAGGGACAGCCTTCTTATCCAGTTGTTGGGGACCCACATAAAAACTAAGATGTATACCTGCTAAATACGTGCAGGAGCCCTAGGTGTAGCCCGTGTAATCTCTTTGGTTGATGGTTCAGTCTGGAATTCATCAAGGGTCTAATTTAGTTGACTCTGTTGGTCTTCCTGTGGATTCACTATTCCTTCTGGGTCCCTTAATCCTTCCCCAGCTCTTCCTCAAATCTCTCTGAGCTTCATCTAATACTGACTATGGATTTCTACATCTGTTTCTATTGGATGCTAAGTAGAGCATCTCAGAAAACTGTTTTGTGAGGCGCCTGTTTGCAAGCATAACAAAGTATAAGCAATCGCATCAAGCATTGGTTCTTATCCAAGGGATGGGTTTCAAGTTGGACCAGTCATTGGTTGGCTGTTGCCTCAATCTCTGCTCCACTTTTGTCCATGTACTTCTTATAGGCTGAACAGATTTTGAGTTGGAGGTTTTGTGGGTGGGTGCATGTCCTTTTCCTTCCACTGGGGGTACTGCCTAGCTACAGGAGATTACAAGTTCAAACTCCATATCCTTCATTGCTAGAATTCTCAGCTTCTATCACCCTCAACAACTCCCTGGATCCTTCCCTATTTCAAGTCTCTGGCAAGTCCTTGAGATTCCCTAACCCCATGCCCAATTTTTATTCACTTTCCCTGCCTTCTTTCCCCAGCAATCCCTACACCTCTTCTCCCCACCTCCATTCCCCTCTCCATACCCTCTACCAACAGTCTCCTCCTTCCATCTATTTCCAATGGCTATGTTATTTCCCCTTCTGAGTGAGATTCTAGCATCCTCCCTTGGGACTTTCTTGTTACTAGTGTCTTTGGGTCTGTAAATTGTAGTGTGGGTATCCTGTTTGTTATTATTGTTAGAGTCATTAAATATGGCAGTATAGTATGAATCTTCTCTGAATGTCAGCCAGGAAACCTTCAACTACTACCACAAAACAAGTTCTGAGCTGAGTCCCTGAGAATAGAGGCACAAACAATATGCACCCAAGGTGTTATACCAGCACAGAGCTTATAGAGTCTAGTCTGGATGTTCACAAATGAATTTCTTGCCTTTAATTTTGTTTAAAAATAACCAAAACAGAAGTGTAATGATACTTTAAAGTTGTGTGAAATCACACCATAGGGAAAAAAAAAAGGCTGGATTGATATTATGGAAATTGATAGCTTCCTGATCATTTAATCAATCGCCTCCTGATTACACTCAATGCTCTTAGTTTGGTTGAATTCCAGAGGCACTTGGCAGCACTGTGCTAGTTGAGGGTCCCACATTCCAGAGCAACAGGTATTGTGGGAAGCAGAGATATCTACAGTGTCATTTCACACTGGGAAATGATCCATGACAATTCCACTCACATCTACTTGCCCCAACAAGTCCCTTCAGGCTGAGTAAGGGGTCAAGTCAAATGCATGCAATCACACAAATTCCTAAAAAGAAAAGAGAACCAGGAGTATGTATTGACAGTGTATGTGCATGTAATACCTACTGAGGTGTCTGATGTATTTTTAAAATTATTATTATGTAGTAATTATATACATATATATGAACATTGTTCATAATGTTTACAATAACTATGTATAAAATTATATATAAAATGATAAATAGTTTTCATGATTGTGGTGTACTTTGGCAATAAGCTAGCAAACTTTTCATTTAGAATAACAGTGAAGATGTCCATCTTTATGAGTTTTACCATGAATATATTCATAAATGCATAGACTAACAGTGAGGGTTTCCATTTTTCTGAACTCTGCCATCAACATACTCAGCTATTCGATGAAATAAAATTAACAGCACAGGATGAGACAGTAGGTAACAGGTGTGGCTGTGTTCCAGCAAACCAAGATGATGATTTGTAAATCATGCTTTACTGAACCCTGACTTTGAATAACTATCTTGTCTTAAACCCAAGGGCTTTTGGATCCTTTTATTTGCTATAAACTCATCTTGACATAGTAACAGGGCTTTCTCATATGGCCATGATGGACATATGATTATTTTTCACATCAGCTATGGTATAAAAATGCTCCTTTGATTTCTTCCCCTTGGGAATTTAAGATTCTACACGTCAAATAGAAACTATCCCAATTTCTTCACACTTATTTTTGTTAAGAGTTTTTTTCTCATCTTAATTATAACCAATCTTTGACATAATAGATATTGGCAGTATAGATAATGTTTTGGTCATCTAAATATTCAGTAAAGCACTCTTAGTGAATTAATATGATAATGGCTAGTTTAAATAAACACTTGAAATGTAAAAACGATACACAGAAAATTATAATGCTGTTACAGACTTACAGACAAGAACTCTTTTTATTTTATTGAGAATTTTTGCATCAATGTTCATAAGGAAAATTGGTCTGAAATTCTCCTTCTTTATTAAGTTTGTGTATGGTTTGGGTATCATTATAACTGTGGTCCAAAAGAAGGAGTTTGGCAATGTTCCTTCTGTTTCTATTTTTTTTAATTCAATTTAATTTATTATCCCCTTTCCTGGCTGTGGGAAAAAGTAGGGGGCCACTGCGGTGGTGTCTGGGAGGCTTCCACAATGTGGCGGGTCCCACATATGTGAGGAGATCTAAAGTTCCAGAGGCTGGGGGCTTTGGCGACAGCAGACCCCAATGACACGAGGAAGGTTCAAAAGGGTTTATTGTCATGGTGGATGGTGGATGGATTTGTATGTACTCCCCCCACAAACAAACAAAGAAACAAACAAAAAAAAACCTCAGGGCAGTCCTGAGTTAAATAGGGAGGGAGAAAGGGGGAGGATCTGGGAAGGATCTGGGGAGGCATGCTTAATCTGCTCCACCCTCTGGCCTTCATTAGTATGTAAATCCCTAGGGTCTGAGGCCTATAGTCACACCCTCTACCTGTTCACTTTGGAAAGGGCTGTAATGGCCTACATGACTGAAAAATGTATGTCTATGGAGATGAGACTGCATGTCAGGACTCTGGGTTCTAGGGGCGCAGCCAAACTCCTGCCAGTTTTCATGTAGAGTCTCAGGGTTCTAAGCCCATGCCCAGCCATGAACCAGGATACCCTTATGCAGTCCCTCATCTGGCTCCCTCCCAAAAATCCCCTATCCCATCCCCCTCCCCTGCTTCTATGAGGGTGTTTTCCCATCCACTCCCATCTCCCCACCCTTGGATTTCCCTACACTGGGGCATCAAGCCTTCACAGGACCAAGGGTCTCTTCTCCCAATGCTGCCAGACAAGGCCATATTCTGCTACATATGCAGCTGGATACATGGGTCCCTCCATGTGTACTCTTTGGTTGGTGGTTTAGTCCCTGGGAGCTCTGGAGTGTCTGGTTGTTTGGTATTATTATTCTTCCTATGGGGTTGCAAACCCCTTCAGCCCCCTCAGTCCTTTCTCTAACTCCTCCTCCATGTTTAGTCCCATGGTTGGGTGAGAACACCTGCCTCTGTATTTTTCATGCACTGGCAGAGCCTCTCAGGAGGCAGATATATCACGCTTCTGTCAGCATGCACTTCGTATCATCTGCAATAGAGTCTGGATTTGGTAACTGTATATGGGATGGATCTCCAGGTGGGGCAGTTTCTGGATGACCTTTTCTTCAGTCTCTGCTCCATACTTTGTCTCTGTATTTGCTCCCATGAGTGTTTTGTTCTCCCTTCTGAGAAGGACCAAAGGACCCACACTTTGGTCTTTCTTATTCTTGAGCTTCATGTAGTCTGTGAATTATATCTTGAGTATTCCAAGTATTTGGGCTAATATCCACTGATGTGTTCATAAAAAGGTAAAGAGATATAGAATATGTTCTATGGGTGTGTGGTGAGGTATTGGGGGGAGGATGTCTCAGAGGGCCCATGCTGAAGCATCCCTTCCTCCCTTCCCCCTGAGGGACCAGCCACATGACGATATAGTATAGAATAGAGTTTACTCAGGGCATAGGGAGGAGAGTTAATAGGGTAGTAGAGGCAGAGGAGGAGAGAGAGAGAGAGAGAGAGAGAGAGAGAGAGAGAGAGAGAGAGAG
>NW_021604744.1:4210015-4258126 GCF_004785775.1 Grammomys surdaster | reverse complement strand
AGAAGAGAAGAGAAGAGAAGAGAAGAGAAGAGAAGAGAAGAGAAGAGAAGAGAAGAGAAGAGAAGAGAAGAAGAGAAGGCTGGCCATGACCACATGGAGAAGGGGGAAGGGAAGAGCCCAAGTGGGCAAGAGAGAAGCAAGGGAGCAAGAAGCAAGAGAGAGGAGGGGGCAAGAAGCTCCTTTTATAGTGGGCAGGCCTACCTGGCTTTTGCCAGGTAACTGGAGATGAGCATATCTGGCTGTTGCCCGGTAACAGATGAGACAGAATGCTAACATCCACTTATCAGTGAGTGCATACCATGTGTGTTCTTTTGTTATTTTTTCCAGTCTTCTTAAACTAATTTTTTATTTAAATATTTTTTCTGTACTTGATTAAATAGGAACAAATTTGCATCAATTTTTTTCCAGAAAATAAGAAAAGTTGTTGACTTTTATTAAATTATAATAATTATTAATTGGAAAGTAGTTTCTTGGCTTGTGAAGTACAATCCACCACCTAAAGTGTTATATTATAAATTAGTCTTACCTGTAGAAACTTCAGCATGGGAAATTTCATGATAATAAAACAGAAGAAAGAAAAGTGATTGTGAGTATGTTTTAATTTTAGGGTAATGTCAATACAAAAGGGTCTATGTTGAATTAGAAAACAAAAGTACACTTGTAACATATATCAGTGATTAGAGGTAAAATATTGTTACAGCATTTGATTACCTTTTAAATAAAGGAAACAGAGCAACAATGTTAGTAGCCTGGACTCACATGACCTCTAGCTCCAAGCTTACAGAAAAGCACAGCATTAACCAAAAGGCTGGAGTGTCCTGTCTCTGAAAGCATAAGGGATTAGATGTTCATTTTCTCTGTAACATGTCAGTTGACATCTAAGTATTACAGAATGCAAATGAGTCAAAATGTTCTATGCACTTTTAGTTGTCTAACACTCTTTGCCTTTGCACCCTTTACCTTGAAAAACTGTACTTCTATGTCAAGGGAAGCCATATATGAGTGAGTCACTGAGCCACTGAATATAGCAAGCCATATGAGTGAGTCACTGAGCCACTGAATATATTTTTTCCCATCTTCTCTAACACTATGTGCAACTACATTCTTGAGTTCTGGGGAAAAGTTGCTAAAAGGGTGATGTGGATGACCTTAGGGCATACCCTCAAAGAGAGGTGCATGACCTACATGTTTACTTATCGGTACTCATAACTGGGTTATGGATATTGTGACCAGGCAGTCATATAACATAAAAACTCTGCATAAAATTATTTCAGAGCAGTAATGCAGAAAAATGATGGGGCAGAATAATCTTGCTACTTCTATGCCATCCCAGAATGTATACATACTACTATATGCGTAATAAATAATTAACCTCTAGCATACTGCTATTTTTTCTTTGTCACTATGGTCATTGTTTATCCCAAATAAGTCAAGTAAACACACACACACACACACACACACACACACTCACACACACAGAGATACACACAAGAAAACATAAAACATCTGGAATAAGTAAGAATAAGGAATATATTCTTGTGTATATTACAGTGATGGCTGAGGCTAGGATTAAAGGTGAGTTAAAGAGACAACCCAGCAACCTGTGACACACTCAGGAAGGGAAACAAAAGGGCTTATAATTGGCTGTGAGATATCCAAACTGAGTAGGTAACAGGGAGGACAGGGATCTGAGTTACGAGAGCAGGTTGGCCAGCTCTTCTGCAACCAGTGAGGACCAGAGGTAAGTCACAGTTGACCTTTATTAGTTAACACAGCTGACTGTAACCAGCTGAATTGCAAGTAAGCATGGCGTCTAACCAGAAGCTTGTGTCTAGGAAACCACTTTCTGATCACTCATTATTAGGTATGCAAAGACTACTGTTACATCTTGGTGGTTATGATACAAACTGATGATGTGAACATGAGAAGAAGAAAAAAGCTTAGCATAGCCAATAACAATGGAAATGTCTGAAAGTCCAGAGCACTTTGATTCTGCCCAGATGACTAATATTCAGAGAATAGACAGTCAAGGTCAATGCTGGAGTTAAATGGATAGAGGTGTGCCACAAATACCCCTAATTGTTCAGGCCATGCATAAATATCATATGGCCATCACCTTGGTTGGACCAGAGGAGCATGCATAGAGAGTTTGGAAGATTCATTAGCTGTGCCCATGTTAATTAAAAATAATATTTCAATAAATCTCATAGAGAATATTTCACCTGTTGTTAATTTTCTACCACAGCCCCATAGAAAGCCCTAGAAAAAGGATTTCTCTTTCTTCTTGAAAACTTCTCATACTCTCAGGAGTTTTCTCACTCTTTTTCACTGTCTCTCACTCTTGACATAGTTCCTAAGACATTTTGCTCCCTCCTTGCAAAGCTCTCAGGCCAGTCCACAGCTATAATTTCCATTTTTGTGAGATGACAGACACAGAGCCACTGTTCCAGTGGATCGTGGATGTCCCTTCAGACCAGTAGAGGAGCATTAAGAAAAAATAAGAGTGGATTGTAGTTACAGCAGCCTTATTTATGTTGGGGAATTGTTTTGGGAGTCTGTTTTCTGTATTAGCTGAATCTGAGCAGTGGCTTAGATAGTATTCCAGGTTTTGGAGCTACTCAGAACAATAGTAACAATGTGGGCTAAAATTCACGCACATGCATAGACATTGCTTTGGCTAAGCATAGAATAAGAATCCAAAACTCTTCAAAAGCCAGGTTTTTCCCTTTGGAGATACGGTCTTGTAGTGTGTGTTCAACATTTGGAACTTAGTAACTCCCACAGGGTTCGTTTCTGCCTTTGTTGGAGCACTGATGAGAATTAGCCCCTAGGAGGGACTTGAGTAGCATGGTGCAGAGTGGGATGTTTTGCAGAGTGCTTACTCATTGGCTGCCCTGTTCTGACATAGTTGATAAACTCCCAGTCACAACGGAAAAGGGGTTTAAATGAACATCCAATGAGCTTTCGGGCACCACCTGAGAGGTTGGGATCTGTCACTGGCAGAATCTAGTGGATTCTGCACGTTGGGAGCCCAGTGAGAACAGAAGGGACGGAGTAGAGCTCCACAACTGCAGAGAACAGAAGTACAGCAACCAGACACCAGAGGGAGCGAGGGACTGTGAACTGCTCCAAGGAGACAGGAGAACTGTCTCAAACCAAGAACCTGCAAGCACAAGTATAAAGAAGATTCCTACACAGAAGCATGTGAGGGAGGCTCAGTACCAAGCCAAGCTGACAGTCTGCTAGAGGACACTTGCCCTTGGGGACTGGGAGCTGTCAAAGTTCCAGCTGTCAGCTCTAAGTGCCAAAGATGCAAAGGTGCAGGAATGTATATCTGAAGAAGAGGAAAAATCTATGAGCAAATCTTTAAGAAATAGTGTTTCAATTAACTGAAAAATATGTGAAAGTAACAGTCATAATGGTGTTTATGAATGTTTGGTTGATACAAGAAAGGGAGGCAAATCTCTCCTTTTGCAAAAATAAAAATAAAAAATAAACAAAAAAACAAACCAAAATATAGCAAAAAAAAAAAGAAAATCAAATAAAACTTCACAACTACAATATATTTCAAAAATCTTCCTCAGTGGGTCATCCATTTTAATAAAACTTCATAATTAAAAACCATGTAAATTAAAATCAAAATACAAGAAAATACATATGGAAAAGCCAGTGGACATCCAAATTTTTAATATTACCCTTCTATTTTTTTTAATGAATAGATATAACTTTGTGTATGTTCTATAAAGCTAGAAGAAAATGAATCTAAACCCTGTCCATCTCATAAACTTGGGCTGGAGGGAGATCCTTTACTTTATTTGAAGGAAAGCTCTACATTTGCATTAATGCTTATGAAAAGTAGGATTTTGTTACGCACTGTGAAACACAAGCCTTGCCATTTTTAGCCAATGATGAAAAATCTGCAAGGTAGGCCTGATAGAGTTACTCTAACAGTCTGTAACAGGAGATTTTGTCATCTTGTGGTTGTCTTAGGCTTCACCTCATGATCACACAAACTGTCACTTACCCGGTATATCAGAAGTGTAAACCAAGAAGGAAGGAGTCGACACATTTTTCCATCTTCACATCAAAAGTGAAAAGCTGGTCTATGTTTTTATCTGACTTTAGTTGGGATTGAGTTATGAGACCACATGTAGTTAGAGTGAATGAGAAACTAAGTAGTCCTGAATCCTGTAATTTGTGAGAGTTACGGTCTGTAAAGCTGCTGCAGACATGGAATTGGTGAACAGTCGGCCATTCATTCTGGAAGACATGCAGAGGGAGGTGATGAGAGCCCCTGTTCACAGCATTTTCATCCACTGATCAATATACAACCATATTTTATGTGCCTCTGTGTAAAGAGCCCTTATTTAATACATATTACTAATCTTCAAATATTGAATTTGTAGCTTGAAGGACTATAACTCCTGCTTGAGAAAAACACGACACTCATTTTTCTCATGAGGTACATGACTGTCATTATGGCCTTAGCTATTAGACAACACCTCAGCACTATACTTTGGGCTTTGTCAAAAGTACTAGCACTAAAACTGCATAAAGATGTGAAACACACAGTCCTGGGCAGATGCTGAATGAGTGCTTACCCTTGTGTATGAAAGCTTGGGAGGAAAGCAGGGTATCTTCCTGGTTGGATTTGGTCAACAATATGTATCAAATTATTCATTCTTTTACATCCTGCAGGTGCTCACAAATAGGAAGTCCAAGGTATCAATTTGAGTGTATAAATAAATTTTGGTAAGTAGGCCACTCTGAAAAGATAGAATAAATTACAGTAACTGACTGATAGCCATGAGCTTCCTGACACTACATCAGTGAACAAAGGGAGTAAGGAATGGACTAGGAAGAAATAGATCCTACTGCAGAAGTGAGAAGGCATGTACCTGGATGTGGGCAAGCTGTTTAGATGATAATGTTATATAATGTTCTAGCTCTTTCTATAGCACTGTGCATGTATGCCCTGTCTCCTTCACCAGTTTGAAGGCATAGACTATAGCCCTTTGATCTGGTGAGGGCAGGAGCCCAGCAGCACTGTAGAGTGTGTTTAGAGAATCTTTCAGGAAACCTCCTTATGAGTAGAGATGGCCGAACAGTGAAGAAAGCAAATGTATCTACCATTTATTTGTATTTTTCATTTTGACATTTTTGAGTCCCTAATGTTCTTCTTAAGGTTTAGTAAGATCTGTGAGCTAGAAGCTCAGATGTGTGGTTCAGTAGCAGAGAAGGACCAGAGTCTCCTGAATCACATGTGTGTAACTAGAGAGGGATTCAGTTTCTAGTGCTTTAATTGGATGGTAAACAGCTAGGTTGTTATTTGAATGCATAAAAAAAGCCAACTTTTACTTGTCTTTCTGTTCCACATAGACATAAATAACTGAGCTTGGGAAAGTATAAAAACTGAATTTCTACTTGGCTCTGGTGAACAGTAAGTTACTCCCAAACTGAGGAAGCCTAACTCTATGGCAAGGGGCAATGGTAAGATACTTCTCTCATTTTCTGAGCACATGTGGTCTCCTGAGACATGGGAGCATACTACAAAGCTAGATGGCTCCTGATGTATCTTTAGCAGAGGTGAAGCAAGTGAAAGGATCTGTAGTTTGAACTGCCATATTCATGCAATGAAGGGATTTCCAAAAGCATAGGATGTTGCGAAGTGCACATGGAAGGGAAGCTGAAGGCATCCCTCCTAGAAACAGGAAGCTGTGTTGGCATGGCAGATGGGTGCTTTATTGCTTCTGTTCAAAGAAGGCTTTAAAATGGCTTCCCCTGTGCTTATGCTCCTTTTAGGTCCCCATTCTCACACTTTGCCACATCCTCCTCCCTTCTGCATCTCAAGAGGCACTTTTTAGTTCTGTCCTACTTCTTAGAAACTCTCTTTAACCTTTATGTGCTAGCCTTTACTCAAGTCTAATTAGTAAAATTTTAACTGGTTTTCACTAAAAGCTTTCCTATAATAAACTCGACTTCAGGAATTAGCATTCATTTTTAACACACAGCAGAAGAAACAGAGCATTTATTATGACAATTGGATCACATGTTTATAGAGACTCAGACATACCCTATTAAACTTAGTGCAATGGAAATCCAGGAAAGCCAATTGTGTAACAGAGCACTGAGGTGAGAGGTGGGGAGGTGGAGTAGATAGTCAGATGTTTGAAAAGCCAGAAGCATTGGTACATAGGCAGGAGGAGGTGGACATCTCTCCTGAAGGAAAAAAGAGAATTGGTCTTTATTTCTCTTGTCTGTTCTCTCTGACCTCTAATGATTGACTGATGTCCACCTATGCTGATGAGGGCACATAACCACACTCAGTATCACTTCCAACATTAGCCTCCTCCAGCAAAATTCTCATAGGCACCTCAGAAAAATGAATCCTCTCAGCTTTCCTGGTACCACACTGACCAGACAGGTGAACAAATAAAGTCATCCATGGCAGATACCTGGTGTCCCTGTGATTAGCTTACTGTGTACTTTACTATGTATGTAGAATTTAATAATGAAAAAAAACAAAGAGAAAACCATAAAACTTAACTTGCTTTTCTGTAGGTTTACTTCCAGAATGGGAGACTGTAAAAGGGACTATGAATTCTTGCTACCTGATATAAAAGACATACAATCCAGACATTTTATTTATATGCCATCAAGCCTTGGTTGGGCAGACTTGTTGCTATTCTAATTTATTTCCTAGCCATAATACCCCTTGTTGCTTGCTGTTTTCTCCTGACCACAAGCTCATGGTTCATCTCCTCTCATGGTGACCTTCTCCCTCCATCTGCTTTCTTCTCTCTTCATGCAAGCCAGAGCCAGATAACTGAAGACCTGCCTAGCTAGATCTATTACTCAATCATAGGCTTTCATCTTTTATTGAGCAATTCACTTTGGGAACACAATAGCATCATTTGGTATAGTTAGAATCTCCTCACTGGGGGCAACTAGATCTTGGGGCCAATATTTAGTATTTGAATACAAACAACATCATACCAATCTCCTTCAATAGACTCAACACTATGATGTGTAGGTGTCTTTCTGATGGTATGACCCATATTCTTAGGGTATTGAATTATCTGCCCCAATGTATTCTAAATAGAACCATAGCCCAGCCAGTCCAGACTCCTGAAATAAAGCATATTTTCAACTTATTATATATTTAATCTTACAAAGACTATGTAAAATATTGCATGAATGTAAACTACATATCACAGGGATTATGTGTTCATAAAGTATTAAATATATAGTATTTGAATTTAAAAAATAGGTAAATGAGGTTTTTATTTGTTTGTTTTAATTTTTGGATGATAGGGGCTTATCTGTGTAACCCTAGGTGTTCTAGAACTTTGTCTGTAGATCATGCTGGATTCAAATTCAGGGATCCACCTGCCTCTGCCTCCCATGTATTAGGATTAAAGTCTTTCTCCACTAAGTGAAAATGTACATCAAAACATACATTTATGTTGAGCATCAAAGGGCATAGAAAGGAAAATGAAGATGAGTACTGTCCAGTTTTTCATTGCTGGTGACACTGAATAACAGAAACCTACTAAAACTACTTAAGTGTTTTATTTTCCTCATCTTTGTTGTTGAGTAGGAAAATGGCTATGAAATGGTTAGTTCATGAGACTAAAGTATGGGTGGATTTTAATAGTCCGTGAAAAGTAGTATGTCCAACTTAAAATGATAGGTGAGATTTCTTGTTAGCAACTATGTATTGTTAGCATATATATGTATATACACATATATGTACATATATACTTGTGCATATGTAAGCATACACATGCATACACACACACATACACACATATATGTATATATACTAGATTAATATGAATTGCAATGTGTGGTGCTAACAGCTCATGTTAGAAACTAAGCTATGACTATTCTCAAAGAAATTTACTCATGATTTTTAAACTCCTAAAGTAACTTTTATATTATTTTGTATTGTTAGTAGATGTGCTGTCAGCTTTTGAGAGTTTGTTCAAAATTGTCTGTTTTGAGCTATTTTTGCCTCTATTAAGATGCACAGGGGACTCAGTTTGCGATGATATTTTTTACTGTATGTATTTTCTGTTTATATTTTCCTAGTCCCCCATGCCTTTCATTGCACATATGTTCATTGTTTCTCTGCTACTTTGAAAGATAAGCTGTGCATTTTAATAATTAATGTAGTGACTTTATGCAATTTATGAAGAGTTAAGCCCCTATCAATTATTCTCTTCAAATTTCCAACACTATTTTATAGAAATGTTTTCATTTTTGCCACCACATCAGGATCCACAGAACAAAAAACATCTACTTGGGATGGAACTTTCAGAGATGAAAATGCATTTCTAGAATGTTCAAGATGAATGCCCATGTTTCTTAGCCTTTAGGTAATTTTCATATTCAAATTATGTCTTTCACTTTGTTATAGATAAGCACAGACATACAAGGTTACAGCTGACTAAATGGCCCCAATACTTTCAAGTGTGATAAATTGCTTTTGACCAATCAAACTTAATACTGAAATGTGGTTTTGGTCAAGTTTCCTGGAGGCAAACCACATACTTTGGCTAAGTCTTGATAGCTGGTTCTTAGTACTGAATCCCTTAAAGAAGTGGAAGTACTATCAATTATGACTTCTGCCCCCTACAAGTATTATAAAATGGAACTAAAAGTCACTTTTGAATATAACTTACTACACAAGCAGCTTTAAACAAGGAGATAGGTTGAAATACTAGAAAGTAGTGATTCAAGGCGGATGGAGAGTCAACATTACAAAGAATCATCATGCAAGAAATAAGATGGACCTCATTCAAATCCACTCTACTGCATACAATACCTTGCTATAGTACTCAGCAGACTTTATAAATACCAGTTTAAATGACCAGAAACTGCAGCATTTTAAAAGATCCCACTTGCATACTAATGACAGTTAGAAATATATACTTAACATTGAAATAACCTTATGTAGAATTTTTAATTGTAGTATTAACAGTTTTTAAATCAAAAAGCGTCACTAAAAGACTTATCTTGGGCCAAGGGAGAGCTTCATGATTAACTATTAATATGTTTTTTAACTTTTTTAAAAAAAGCAATCATTTCTGTCATTTACATCTCAAATAATATCTCCCTTCCTGGTTACCCCTTCACAACCTCCCCTTCCAATCTACCCTCTCCCCACTACCATTTGCCTCTATGAGGGTGCTTCCCTATCCACTCACCCTCTTCAGCCCCACTGCTCAGCATTCCCCTATGCTGGGACATGAAACCTCCATAGGACCAAGGGCCTCCCCTCCCATTGATATCAGATAAGACCATCCTCTGCTACATATGTATCCGGAGTCATGGATCCCTCCCTGTACTGGTGGTCTAGTCCCTGGGAGTGGTCCGGTCAGATGATGTTATTTTTCCTATGGGGTTGCAATCCCCATCAGCTCTTCTGCTCATTCTGCCAGCTCCCCCATTATTTTTATAAAAAAAAATACAAGAGAATACAAAATGAGTCAAAGAATTCCACATTAATATTTCATCAAAATAAACATGAAAAGTATCTTCTTCTAACTGTATTTATTTGTAAATACTTTAAATTGAAGTAAAAGCCACAGTTCTTCAAGGAGACATTCATAGTGGTTCGGGATGAAGCCTTGGCAGAACAAGAGTTGCTAGTGTCTCCTTAGAGAGAGTATGAAAGATAAGTTTCTATTTTTTATGCAACCCATGGGTATGACTTAGCTCAGTTTTGCTCATCACACTCTGCGGACAAGAATAATATGATGTACATGAAGACACAAAAGACCATATTTCTGGGATTCCCAGGCCACAATAATTTTTTAATACTTCTCAAATGAAGTAAAACCACCTTTGACAACCTCTGCTTAAGCTTTCTTCCACAGCTTATAGGATGGTGCCAACAAGAGGAACAATAGCACCAATCTAGAGAACTCTACGCCATTTGTCTCATAGGACACAAAAATTCATGAGTAAAACATTTGAACTATTCATGGATATTTGTGGTACAGATGGTGTTAAATGCTGAAGAAAAAGAGCAGAACATTCTGGAATCACATATATATCATTCTTGAGAATGATTGATTCTATAGAAGAAAGGGCCATTTCTTTATGTTGACATAGAAGAAAATGAAGACGAGTGAGCAGACACGGTGACTGATTTGCAAAGGGTAAAGACCAGCAGATTGGGACCAACAAGTTCAAAGAAAAGGCCAAATAAACCTCAAAAAAGATGTTGGACAAAAAGAAATAAAGATTTTGAGATGCATTGCTGTTTTCTTTATTCAGTGCATGACCCAAAAAATGATCCCCAAACAGTAAAGTTTACGTTCCAAGACATTACTGCTCAGAGATGGCTCTTTCAGATAACTTCGTCCTTGCTTGCATACAGTACCAATTGTGCAACACTGGAAAGTGGGTTATTTTGCAAGCCACAAATTACAGTGCTTTATTCAAGCAAACTGCCAGTATTATTACAAGGTTATTTCCAAAATTCATTGGTTTCATTAAAACATATTGAAATCATATTGAAAATAGAATTCCTTTTAAACAGAATTTTTGCAGGTTACATTTTAATTGGAAAAATTTTCTTTGTTAGCTGAGTTTGAAAAAGTTTACCACTAGAGTACATCTTTTAAAATAAATCTGGAAGGTGCTTGATGCATAAATTCTTTGTCGCACATTGTTATTTTAGCAAATTAATCTGTGTTATTGAATCCTGCGGCTTTTGAAAACATGGTTGACCTGAAAGAAGGTACATTAAATGAAATTGATCAGTCACCTAAGAACAAATACTTCTCTTTCCTCAATGAATTATTTAAATTTAGTGACTTTACCTGTTAATACTAAAAATTTATTTGAGTTCAATGGGATAGATAAAAGATTTTTAGGAAGAGAAGGAAATAATATTTTCAACTTGAAAGTTATTTAATCTTTATAATTTTGTTAGAAAATGTATCCTCATAAAATTATATACTTTATTTTGTTGACTTATGTTTTCGAATAGCTTTTTATCTCATATAATGTATCCTATTTATGGTTACCCCTTGCTTGACTCTTCCCAGGTCCTTGCCATCTTGTTTCCCACCCAAATTCATTTCTTATCTGTCTTTTATTAGAGAAAAGAAACAGACTTCTAAAGGATAATAAACTATAATGAAATAAAATATAATAAGATAAGACAAAAACTAACACATAGGTAGTAGACGGGACAAAGAAACAGAAGGACAAAAGCCCTAGAGAAAGTAAAAGAATCAGAGACCCACTTGTTCACACACTCAGGAATCCCATAAAAAACTAATCCAAAACCATAATATATGCACAGAGGACCCGGTGCAGATCAGCTTAGGCCCTGGTGTATACTGCCTCAGACTCCATGAATTTATATGAGGTTGGATCATGTTGATTTAGAGAACCTTGTTTATTGATATACAATGTCACCAGAGGCTCATATACTCTTTCCACATCTCCTTTCAAGGTGTTTTCTGAGCCCTGAGGGGGAGTAATTTAATGGAGACACCTATGTAGTACTGAGTCATTCAAGGTCTTTTACTAACTGCAAAATTTCTGGATATGGATTTGTTGTGTATGTTCCCATCTGTTATGAAAAGAATTTTCTATATGATAGCAGAGCAAGGCACTGGTCTATGAGTATAGCAGAATCTCATAAATCACACAAACACACACACACACGTATGTATACATATGCTATATATAACATACATATAAACATATATAAACATATAATCATATATAAACATATATATTAACATATATATACACACATACATAAATATATAAAATACTTAGCAAGGTGTTTTGTCATTTTATTTTGTTTTGTTTTGTTTTACCTAAGGCTATCTACTTTCTGGTTCTTGGTGACCCAAACAGTGTTGAATATGGATCCTTTCCATGGAGTAGGCCTCAAGTCAGATTAGCTACTGGTTGGTTCCACTCACAAACTCGTTTGGTCATTACCCCATCATATCTTACAGATAGGACGTCATAGCAGATCAAAGGTTTTGTGGCAGCATGCAGAGTAACTTTCTGCACCAGAGAACCTAGAACATAAGGGTAAAAGTTCTATGTAGGCACCATCTCGTCTTCACATTTAATGGATTGTCTTATCTTCAGTGGTGGATCATTGCAGTCAGTTAGTGGAGAACAACCTATTTTTTGGAAACAGCCTCAGTTGCTTAGGGATTCTTATGGCAACACTTTGACCAACAACTCAATTAGATGGAACCCAATTCCTGTACTGGAAGCCTCATTTCATGACAAGAAATGGCCAATTAGGATTGTTTCTAACACTATATGGCAATTTCACTTAGATCATCTTTATTTATGTATGTATTTTAGGAAAATTTAACTGTATTAGGTTTCCAAATTACCTTTCAAATGGCCCTAATTTTAGCCATTTCTTCCGGTATTCCTTTTCTTATTTCCTCCTTCAAACGTTCATCCTCCTGTTTCAGCCCACTAATGCATTCACAACTACCTATTTCTCTTTCTTAAGAAATATCCACTAATCCCTCACACAATACCTAACTTCAGTGCTTACACTGACTGTAGCTTGGTTATCATCAATATAACAGTTAATATCTATATATAAGAAAATGCAAACACTTGTATTTTGGGATTTGGAATAGCACACTCATGATTACTTTATCTAGTTCCAACCATTTACCAGCAAATTTCACTATGTCACATTTTTAAGGACAGAGTAACCTCCAGTGTGATGATGTACCACATTTTCTTTATCCATTCTTCTGCTGACGTTTTATTCTCAATTTCTGGATATTGTGAATAAAGCAGCAATGAACATATTTCAGCAAGTTTCTTGTGATAGGATGGAAAATATTTTGGATATATGCCCCAAGGTTATATAGGTAGATAATGAAATATATGGATTATCATCTTCATAAGCAACATCCACAATGATTTCTATGGTAGTTGTACAAGTTTGTAGTCCTACCAGCAAAAAAATGTTCCCCTTGCACCAAATCCTCAGCAGCATGTTATTGATCTAGCCATCTATAAAGTTAGTAAAAATATTTTGCCATTCTGTAGGCTGATGTATTGTCCAAATGGCAGTGTCTTTTGCAGTATGGAACATTATCAGTTTCATGAGGTTACATTTATTAATTATTGATCTTAGTGCCTGTGCTCATGATGTTCTATCCAGGAAGTTGTTTTTCTATGCCAGTGAGTTCAGGATTATTTCCTACTATCTCTTTCATCACGTGCAGTGCAGTTGTTCTTATGGTGAGGTCTTTGATTCATTTGTATATAGAGATGATAATAATTCTATTTTGATTCTTCTATATGCAGACATCCAGTTTGAAAAACACCATTTGAAGGTCCTCTCATCTTTTCCAGTGTTTGTTTCTGTCTTGTTTTTCAAAAGTTAGGTGTCTACTGATGTGCGGTACTGTATGTCTTTGTCTTTGGTTACACTCCATTCTTCACTGTGTCTTTTTTGTGGCAATATCAGTTTTTGTCTAATATTTTATTTCTATAGAATAAAATGGATGGTGGCACCTCCTGCACTCCACTCCTTCAGTTCATTTATCATTCAGGATAGTTTCAGCTTTCCTGTTTTTTTGTTTGTTTGTTTGCTTGTTTGCTTTTGGTGTGTGTTCCTCTGTGTGTGTGTGTGTTCCTCTGTGTGTGTGTGGGTGTGTGTGTTTATATGTGTGTGTTTTGCTAAAAATTGTTCTCTCAAGATCTATGATAAGCTGTGTTGAAATTTTGATGGAGATTGTGTTGAACGTGTAGATTTCTTTGGTAGGATGGCCATTCTCACTATATTTTTCCTATAAATCCAGGAGGATGGGGGATCCTTCAGTGCTCTAATATCTTCTTCAATTTCTTTAACATCTTGGAGTCTTTTTCATACATGTCTTACATGTGCTTAGTTAGATTTATCCTAAGATATTTTAATTTCTTTGAGGCTATGAAAGGGATTGATTCCTTGATTTGTTTTTAATATCAGTTGTTGTTTGTATATAGGAGAGATAGTGACTTTTTGTGAGTTAATTTTATATCTTTACTGGAAGATTTTATTAGATGTAGGAGTTTCCTTGTCAAAATTTTAGGGTCACTTATGTATACTACCATATCATCTGCAAATAAAGATACGTTAATTTGTTCCATTGCTATTTGTATCCCCTTGATCTCCATTATTTGTCTTAGTTTTCTAGTTAAGACTTTAAACACTATATTGAATTGAAATGGAGAGAATGAACAACCTTGTCTTGTTCCTGATTTTAATAGAATTGCTTTGACTTTCTCTTCATTTAAATTGATGTTGACCATGGGCTGTCTGTAAACTAATTTTATTATGTTTAGGTAGGTCCTTTGTATCCCTAATAGCTCCAGAAATGTTATCAGGAATGAGTGTTGGATTTTGTCAAAGGCCTTTTCTGAATCTAAGGAGGTGATCAGACGGTTTTTGACTTTCAGTTTGTTGAAATGATTGGTTACCTTTATTGATTTTCATATATTGAACCATTCCTGCATCTTTAGGATAAAGCCCACTCAAATATGGTGGGCGTTTTTTTTATATGGTCTTGGATTTGGGTTGCAAGGATTTTATTGAATATTTTTGCAACTCTTCATAAAACAAATTGTTCTGAAATTTTCTTTCTTTTTTGGGTTTTCACGTGGTTTGAGGCCTGAACAACTATGTTCTCATAAAATTAATTGGGCAATGTTCCTTTGTGTGTGTTTTGTGGAATAGTTAGAGGAGTACTAGGATTAGCTTTTGCAAGAATTCTGAACTAAAACCATTTTTCTCTGGGCTTCTATTGGTTGGGAGACTTTTAGTTTCCATTTGTATTTCACTATATATCATAGGTCTGCTTATGTTGCTTAGATGATACTGATTTAACTTTGGTAAAAAGGTATGTATTAGGGATTAAAGCCTTTTCTTTTATCTTTTCCTATTTGGTAGAGTATAGTATTTTACAGGTATGTCTTTTACAAAGTCTAGGTTTTCTCAGTACATATGGTTATTTCCTCTTTTGCTTTCCTACTTTTGCTAATCTGGATCTGCTTGCTATATCTTTTAGTTAGTCAGGATAAGGGTTTGTCTTTCTTGTTGATTTTCTCAAAGAACCTACTGTTTGGTCCATTGATTATTTATATTGTTTTTGTTGTTTGTTTCTATTTTATTTATTTCAGCCCTTTGATTATTTGTTGCTGTGTTCTTCTTAGAAGTATAATCTATCTCTCTCTTCCCCCTCTTTCTATCTCTTTCTCTCTTTCATTTGTTCTTTTTTTCTGGGTTTCATGTGTGCTGTTAAGTTACTTGTAAGAGATCTCTGTCTTTCCCTTTCTCTCTCATATGGGCAATAATTTTAAAAAATCTTTTATTTCTTAATTTTGGTGTATCCACTTTTCATTAATTAGTAAGTTGTTCAATTTCCTTGAGTTTGTAGGCTTTCTGATGTTTTCTGCTGTTGATGCAGAGTGTTATTTAAATTTTGTTATAGTTATTGAGACTTGATTTCTGTTTAAGTACATAGCCAATTTTAGAGAAAGTTCCAGGAGGTGATGAAAAGAAGGTATATCTTCTTGCGTTTGGGCAAAAAGATATGTATATATGTGTTAGGCCCACTTGGTTTATAACATAAGTTAGCTCCGGTATTTCTCTATTTAGTTTTTTCTCATCAACCTATTAGAGAGAATGGGGTATTGATGTCTTCCCCTATTAGTGTGATGGTCAGTATATGATTTAAGCTGTAGTATTGTTTCCTTTCTAAATTTGGGTACTCTTGTGTTTGGTTAAGAATTGCAATTTATTCTCAGCAGGTTTTTTTTTTCTTTGATGAATACAAAGGATTCTTTTCAATCTTTCCTGATTTGTTTTGATTTGAAGTTTATTTTGTCAGATATTTTAAAAGTTATATGAGTTTACTTCTTAGGTACATTTGCTCAGAATATATATTTAATCTTTTAACTTTAGGAGATATCTACCATTGATGTTAATATTTGTTTCATGAAAGCATCAAAACAATGGGATGTCTTATTTTCTCTATCTATTGTAATTGTATTGTAATTGGATGTTTCCCTGAGTGAGTAGTCTGGGCTGGCATCTATGTTCTCTTAGGGTCTGCAGCACATCTGTTTAGGCCTTCCTGGATTTTAGAGACTTTATTGTGAAGTCAAATGTAATTCTGATGGGTTTGACTTTCTATATTACTGGTCTTTAGCCCCTTGAATTTTTCTTTGCTCTGTATGCTTAGTGTTCTGATTATTACATACAGAGGGTACTTTTATTTCTAGTCTACCCTAGTTGGTGTTCTATATTCTACTTGTATCTCTTGATATGCATTTCCTTTTTAAGTGAAGAAAACTTTTTTATGATTTTGTTTGAAGTATTTTCTGAGCCTTTGACTAGGTTGCCTTCCCTTTCTCTATTCGTATTAATCTTAGATTTTGTATGGTGTCTTAGATTTCTTGGATGTTTTATGCTATGAGACTTTAGACTTAATATTTGTTTAGATGATGTATCCATTTCTTCTCTTATATCATCACTACTTGAAATTCTCTCATCTATCCAATTTATTCAGTTGATGAGGTTTGCCTTGTTGCTTTTGTGAGTTCCTAAAATTTTAATTTCCATCAATTTGGATTTTCTTCATTAATTCTATTTAAACCTTTATGTCTTGAATGATTTCATTCATTTCTTTCCAAAGTCATCGTTTTAATAGATGTATTTAAGAGATTTATTTACTTGTTCTTTAAGGTTCTCTATCATATCCATAAAGGCTATTTTAAGGTCTTTATCTTGTCCTTCTGCTGTGTTACAATACTCAGGACCTGATATGGCAGGTGATTTGGACTTCAGTAGATATGTGTTGTCCTTGTTGCTATTGACTGTATTTTTACTCTGGTGTTTAGGCATCCAGGATTCCAAACATTGTAATTCTAGGTATGGATATCTGGTATAGTCTTTCTTGCATTTGTGCTTTCTTTCTTGGTTCTTGTTGCCTTCTCTGGTTCTTAGGAGAGTCTAACGGCTGTGTGCTGATTCATAGGAAATTATTTTGGGATCTTGATAGATGTGTCCAGCATGGGTTCCAGAACAAATATATTTTTAGATTTTGTTATCTGACACTTAAATATGAGGATGAGCTGGGAAGGAGGTGCTGAGAGCACCTACAGTAGAGAAGAAACCGTTTTCCACTGTAATTTGCTTGGCCAGTGTGTAATGGAATCAGAGGTGAAAATAGACCATGGAATAAAGCCTGCTGAAGAGATAGAGATGATAAGGCTGGTATATTGTATTTGAAGGAGCTGAAGGATAGGTGAAGATCTGCAATTACGCTACATATTTCCATAGTCAGAGTGGTCTGTGGGTTTCCAGGTAGTGCCTGCTGGAGGTTGAGGCTGGAATAAATTGATGAGTCAGTAAAGGGAGCAAAGGAGGGGAAACTCTGCATGGTCCACTGGAGATGTAGGAGGTGAGCAGATCAAAGGCTGCAAAAGGTATCCTGCTGCAGAGCTGAGGATTAGAGTAGGATATTTGATCTAGAAGAGCACAGGGAGAGGTTAAGTTCTCTAGTTAACCTACTTGCTCCCTTGGCCTGAGTGGTTTGTGTGTTCCCAGGGATTTTCCTGGTGATTTTAGGAGCTCAAATGAATCAATAAGTTTCAGGGAGAGATGGCAGTAGGAGAACATCTGTGTGAACTTCTTCAGATAGTGGAGTGGAATGGGGGAAGGCAGCATCAGGCAGTCTACTGCAGAGGTAAAGGTGAAGCTGATTTTGGATTTGGAGTAGAGGTGAAAATCTGAAGTTAGCCTTCGTGTTTCCCTGGTTAGGGAAGGAAGGCATATATTTTATTAATCTGACATTCTATATGTCAGAACTGCTTTGGATAGTTATCTACTGTTATGCTTACTTCTATATTTTAAAAATTAGTTCTTTGAGGATTTTGCACGAAGTATTTTGATGGTGTTCACTCCTCTCCCCAAGCTCTCTCCAATCCACCTCAGCTTCCCAACTCACAGAAGATAAAAACATCCCACACTCTCATCTTTGATGATTCTGGAGCCTTCTGAGGAGGGTGTGATATAGATGTCTCATTTATTACTAGGCACTCCATTATCTCTTATTCTTTGCACCATGGCCTTTTATTGGTCTCCATTTACTTAAAAAAGAAGCTTCTCTGATGAGAGTGGAAAGTTTCACTACTCTATGGATAAGTCATTAAGAGTTGGATTAATCCTATGTTCACTTAACAGAATTGGATTGGGCCTTCCTTGAAGGCCTAGGACATGTCTAGTTACAGGTTCTTTTCACAATACAATTAGGTATAGGAATCCATGAGTTGGTTATGGTTACAAAACATTGAATCAAATTTTCAAGTCTTCTTTTACCGTCACTTTTGCACCTGTTTAAAGCCTGAGGAATTCAATTACTTTACCACACACTTTATTCTTTCTTATCTTGGTCTTAATAAGCATAGGTACTTGAATTGTTTAAAAGTGTTTCAGGACTTGACTGAGTACATATAGGATTAAGGTCCCTAAGAATATAACAGACCTGAAAACTTTCTATTATTAGTGATGTTGCAGCTGTCATAATATCATGGTGAAGTATAACAACATCTCATGTATTTATGATGATGCTGCTATAAGCAAATCTACTGTTCTTCTAGTAATATGGTCATAGGCTATGAGATTATGTAAGCTTAAAATGTTATAATAAGTATTTAATTACTATACTGGTTTATGTCTTTATGATTATTTATGTTATTGCTATTTGAAAGTGTACACGTGTTTAAACTAAACCTATGCAATAGAATTACATGTAATGTTACCCTAACATCAGCCTCATGTTCTCAGTGTTTACTACACTGAGTTTATTTAGACATTGTGTGGAACATGTAGTCTGTATCATCCAGGTACATATTTTTAAGTTTGAAATCTGAGAATATTGCCTCAGGGTCTTATTTATTTAACATATCCAAGTGAATCTGGCCTCTCAGGATCCCTCAGTTCCTACATATTATAGGATGTGGCTCCCACTCACTGACCTCCTTCCTGATCTCTTCAATGCAGTGATTGGCCTGTCCTTCCCCATATAATCTAGGCTCTTCCTTATGTAAGCCAGGCATTTTGGTTACCTGTACCTTCTGTACCATTGCCTGATGTACCTGGTTCCCCTCTTTCCCCTCTTTGCCCATCTGCCTTTCCTCCCATGACCCAGCTCAGCTTGGTTATGGCCACGCTGGAGTCTCCCAGGTGTTCTTGATTCTTGACATGCTCTCTTACATATCTGTAATAAACTTCCCTCTTCAACATTTTTAAGAGCAATCATGTGCTTTCCTTTTTTTAATATCTTATTTTCATTGACACATAAGTATATTCTGTGATGTTTGCAACAAACACAATAAAATTATCTAACAGCACAATCATCAGGCTAGACCTTGTCCCCATTGTGAGCCAGCTTATCACTATAGTCTGCATTTCTGAAGCTCAAATACAATGTTTTGTTAAGAATTTTAAAAAAAATTACTAGTAAGATATTTTTATAAATTTAAATATCTGCTACTCAACTACATTTACTGAGTAACTATTCTACTAAATAGGCTTAGTGAACTCCATTAAGTGGTGAACATTGAAACAGAAATCAATTCAATCCATTGTTTTACAGTCACTCTAATGTCATGACAATTTACACATTAAAAGAATCAACAGAGATTAGAGTTTCCATCTCTAAAACGGAAGTAAACAAATCTGATCAGCAATGACTTATTAATATAAGAAAAAAACATTAGAACAACTGTGGCCTGAACAGCATTATCCTCACAAGCTCTTCATACTTTGTAACATAAAATGTTCTTCTGGGACATCACCAAACTGTAATACACACTTGCATGACAACGTTGTTAAAATGCAATATTATGTGTGTGTGTATGTGTGTGTGTGTATGTGTGTGTTTTATAAAGCTTTAATTTTAATATATAACTTAAATAATTCTAAATTTTAGTAACACTAGGTGCCTCTTTACGATGCCTTTGTTTTTAAAAGAATATTGTCTACTGGAATCTCTACTATATAATTTTACCATTGACTGTGAAACATATAAAGAACTGCTCAACATCCTTAGCCATCAGGAAAATGAAAATTAAAATGACTGTGAGATTCCTTATATCTGTCATAATGGCTATAAACCAGAAGTGACAGTTCACATTAGCAGGGATGTGGAGGAAGAGGAACATTCCTCCATTGCTTGTTGAACTGTAAACTTATACAGCCACTTTGGAAATCAATAAGCAGTTTCTCAGAAAATTGGGAATTGATCTACCTCAACACCTAGCAATCACACTTTTGGGAACAAAGGATGCTCCATCGTACCACAAAAATATTTGCACAACTATATTCATAGCAGCTTAAATCATAATAACAAGAATAAGAAGCAACCTAGAATGTGGCTCATCTGAAGAATGTATAAAGAAAATGCAGCATATTTACATGATGGCATATTACTCAGCTGTGAAAAAATAACATTGTGACATTTTACAGGTAAATGGGTGTAACTAGAGAAAATTTGCCTGAGTCAGGTAACCCAAACCCAGAAAGACACACATGGTATGAATTCACTCTACATCAACTTTAGCTGCACAGTAAAGGATAATGCTGCTACAATCTACAGACTGAGAGACCAAGTAACAGAATGTGAAGATAGGCTGACTTTCTGGAAGATTTCTCATCAAGGAAAACTGATAGAATAGAGAATTTTTGATTCATTGATATTACCCCAAATTCTGAAATTACATTCTTTATTGATTTTTCTTACATTGTAAGACTCAGAGGAATCAAAAACACCACAAGAAAATGACCTACAGATTCAATTAAACAGGGATCATAGTGGGTCACAAAGACTGAATGGATGATCAGAGAGCCTGTGTGGGTCTGAACTAAGTTTTCTACATATATGTTATAATTGTATACCTTGGTGTTCTTGTGTGATTACAAACAGTGTGAGTGGAAATATGTCTCTAACTCTTTTGCCAGCTTTTGAGTCCTCATTCCTTTTCCTGGGTTGCCTCATCCTGTCTTAATATGAAGAGATGTGCCTCATTCTACTATAACTTGATATGCCATGTTTGGTAGATGCCCCTGTGAGGCCTGCCATTTTCTGAAGGACAAGGAGAAAGAATGCATCTGGGAGGGGGAGTTAGAAGGGGAGGAGTGGTGGGAAACTGTGGTAAGGATGTAATATATCAAAGAAGAATAAATAACAAAAAAAGAGAAGTACTCATGGGTAGAGGCTGGAGAGATGGATCAGAAGTTAAGAACATTTGTTGCTCTTGTAGAAGATGGACGTTCAGTTCTCAGTAACTACACTGAGAATCACAAACACCTATGACTCCAGTTGCAGAGGATTATGATTCTGTCTTCTTCAGGTATCAGATCTACATGTAGCAAAACACTTGTATGCATAAAATAAAGGTAAATATTGTTTTTAAAACATATTTTTTGCTTAATTTTTTAGATATCTAGAAATATGTTTAAATCTCTGTTCCAGTTACTAGATTTGTACTAGTAAGAAAGGGAGGGAACAATGTTCAGAAATATGAATTTATTTAAACAATTAGCATGTACCATTCTTAAATTATATTAAAATGTATAGTGTATACATAGTATATATTTATGGTGTAGTATATATTATATCATCATTTAGTGTCTCAAATAATGATATCGACTTTTATGATTAACTGTTTTTGAAATTAATTTTTAATTTTGTGAGATTATAATATAATAACATTTCTCCCTTTACTCCATCCAAATCACTGTATATACCCCTCCTTTAGATACATTGCCTTTTCTTCTGTTGTTATTGCATGTATGCGTGTATATACATACATACCTAAATATAGTCTATTTGGTCTGCATAAAGTTACTTGTATCTGTGTTTTCATGACTGACCATTTGGTCCTGGACAACCAGTGGTTTGCTCTTACCTGGGGATGCCCATCTCTCCCACTTCCAGTTTCTCTCAGTTGCCTATAGTTTTTTTCTGCAGGAGTTACAGGCTTGTGGGCTTTTCTTCATGCAATTTGGCATGTCCATTGGTATCATTCTTGTTCAGTTCATGTTTAGGCAACCATGTTGGTGAATCTTTATGTTACTGAGAGACATGATCTCAAAGCAAAGTCCCCAATCCTCTGGCTCTTATAATCTTACCACCATCCTCTTTTGCAATGGTAATGTCCTTTGAGGCTTAGGTACAGGAGTGTTTTATAGATACATTCATTGGGACTAGGTTACCCAGTTCTGCATTTTGAATGATTGTGTTTTCTGCAATTGTCTCTATCTGTTGCAAGGAGAAATTTGTTTGATAAATTGTACAGAGAGAAAACTTTATAAATTACTTGTTAGGGAAAATGATGGCTTAGTAAATTATGGTTGTATTTTCTCCTCCCCTCTAATTTTTATAGATATAGAACCCTACTCCTTAAGGAAAGTATTCTGCTAGTAAATTTAAACAGCATAAGCAAAAACCAAGCTTGAATTGTTTGTTCTCATAAGTCTCTCAGATTCATTCAGCATCATTCTTATAATTTATGTTTTAAGTTCTAAAAGCGAAGGAAACCAGGTAAATAAAAGAAATTATTAGAAAGGATAGTACATATGTAAAAATAAAAGAATATCAACAAAAGATAAAAATAGCTATAATCTTTTTCAAACATACACACTCAAGCTTCTTAGAAAAGACATTTCCACTATTACATTCTAGAAAACTCTAAGCATGAAGTTGATAAACAAAGAGAGAATAAGTGTGTGTGTATATGGGGCAGGGTATATCTATGTGTTTTCTATACCAGAGCAATTGGTGCTTTTAAAGGCTATGAATTTAGCTGGAGGTGGGTATTTGCCACAAGTCTTTTCTTTTTTTGATAGTAGGTTAATAGTTGTCTGATCAGTGGGCTGACAACATTGAGAACCTTTGAATACTATCCGACTTATCTGACTTTCCAACCTTGTGGTCTCTCTAATATTTAATAGGAAATCTTGCCTAGAATAACATTTGATTATTCAAATAAAAAATATATATTCCACACACCACACCAGGATTCAAATTGCTTTTTTTTTCATATCACAGGCAGCCTAAGTTAGATGAGTCTGGAGAGAAATCTTTTATGCCAAAGCCATTCAAGGCACGACTAAAGAGTCAAGTTTTGGAAAGGGTGTGAGAAAGAAGAATGTAAATGAAAGCATGGTTGTGGACCACTTTAATCTTGTGGATAAATACTTCAAAGAAAGTGCATTATTTATGCTTGTTGAAACTGAAAAAATACCTGGCAAGGCAATGTCAGAAGGCTTGGGTTTATTTTGGCCCACATTTGAGGCTATAAGCATCACAGTAAAGAAAGCATGGCAGCAAGATCACAAGACAACTTATCATATTCCGTTTGCATCACTTAGCAGAGAGATTATAAATACTGGTGTTCTGCTATGTTTCTCCATTTTATGTAGTCTAGGACTCCGTTCAAAAAGTGGTGCTATCCATGTTCAAAGGATAGAGCTATCCATGTCCAGGGAGGGCCTTCTCATATTAGTTAGTGTCTCTGGAAACACTCTCATAGCCACAAGCACAAGTGTGTCTCCAAAATGACTAAAAATTCAGTCTATTTGACAATGTGATTAGATTGCATCACAGGAAAAGTGTGGCAAGTAGAAAAACCAGACTCTTAGATCTGTGATATATTCCTGAATTCTAATTTCAGACCACCACCAATGCCTCAGCAGCAAGCATTTTTGTTTCCTTTTTATGATATTGTGTATATATGTGAATATTTTTATACATCATCTATGCCATTTCTAAATGTCTTAGGTTAATTTTGAGTCTTTGGGATTTTTCAACGATAACAAAATTAATGGAGAGTGTAATTTCTGAATTTAGAGTAATGTCAATGAATCAAAAATTCATATTTTATCATATGGCTTCTCATTTTCAATTTTTCTTCATGATAAATCCTCCAGGAAGTCATCCCATTTTTAGATCTTGGCTTTATGATCTCTGTAATGTACCACTAAAATCATTTTTACAGATTAAAAAGTGAAAGGTAACTGCTAAATGCTTCTTTTGTCCTATACCTAAAATTGCTTTTACTGCATTCCTAATCCCAAACCTTGTCAGTCCTTATATAACAAGGTTTATTTTATCCTAAAATATAACATATTTTGCATTTCATACTTTAAAATTGCTAAAACACATTATCAATATTACAAAGCATACCAGGGCAACCTGAGGCAAAATGTAGTGCTGTCATTCAATGCCCTGCAAATAAGAGCCGAGGCTTGCCTGTGTGACTTTCCAGATGTGGAACACGGGGAAGTTCACTTACTTGGTCTCATATCAATGTTTCAGTAATACAATAGAAATTATATCCCATATTCATCACTCTTTTTATTCCTGCAATGAAATAACTGAGAAGGATTGACAGAAAGGAAGGGCTCATCATTTGTAAAGATGGCACAAAAGCAGGGCAGCAGGAACATTGGAAGTCAGCTTGTCACATGACATCTTCAGACAAGTAGAAGAGAGAGATGAATGATGGTAGTTACATGTTCTTTTCTCTACTCAGTTTCAGACCCTATTCCAAGGGATGATGCTACCTACATTCAGGGTGAGGATTCTCTCCTCAGCTAAACTCATCACCCTTATGAACATACTTGGAGTGTGTCTCCTAGGTGGTTCTAAGTCAATTTGACAATGAAAACTAACCACCAAGTACTTACCTGCAATTGTTGTCAGTATTAAAGAAAAATTACTGAAAAATACATGTTATTGCCATTTTAATTACACTGATAAAAGTACTCAGTATTTTCATTTGTTATTAGTTTCACTATCAATGTAAAATAACTGAATAAGTTGATCAGACAAACCCATTGGTATCTCAAAGTAGTCTACCTCTATACTTTTTAGCATAGAAATTTTAAATAATGTTTGCTTTAAAAATATATATTTATCCAAAACATATACATCAGAGTGATTATATATTACTTGAGAAACTTGAGAATAAGATATAATCTTCAAGTGGATTCTGGAATATAAAAGGTAAGTCTAAATTTATACTTGGTAAACAATGGTCCAAAAGAGCTTATGTTGACAAGCTTTTTCCATAAATTCTCTATCAGAAACATGAAATGCAACCAGTAATCTAAACACAAATGGTGGATGAGAGCATTATCTGTCATATCCCAAAACATAGATTATCTCCAGAGTTTCTGAAGCATTGTCTTTATATATTCATTGCAAGTCAACACTGAATAAAAATTATGGCAAGAAAGTTTTCTCAAAAATAGGGATTTCAAGGATTTGCATGTATTGGAAGCTTGGTGCTAAGTATTGTCATACCATAAGTGGTTGAACCTTTAAGGGTGAAACTTCATGTAACATTACTGGAGGGTTGTCTATAGGAAGGAATCAATGAAGTTGTATGTGATAGGCAGTTTATGGGAGATATTTTGCTTATGAGATCAGGATTGACCGTCTCCTTTCTCTTTCTGATTTCATGGCCTATCTTCTGTTCTCTTGTTCTTACAGGTGCTTTACTGTAATACCATCTGCCTTCACGCCCTCACCAAAGGTTAAAATGAAGAAGCGTCCCCACTAAGACAAACCAAATGCTTTGTTTTTTAGCAACTAAAATTGAGGGTTTACACAGCTGTTTATATATTATCCGGTTCTCGGCATTGACTCATAACAGTAGAAACTTAACTTTCAGGAGAACATTCAGTTCAGATTAAAATATAATTTGTTAATTTAAGTTGTTTTCTGAACAGCTCTCAATATGAAGCCTATAAACAATAAGACATATGAACATACCTCTCAGCCCCTGCTAACCCTTCTCTGTCTTATAGTGTGTTACATACAATACACAAATAATTGCTGTAGAAGTAATGTCTGCAGTGAGTTCTAAACACTAAAAATTCACATTATTCCCCCATGTCTTTATCAACCAATAAAAAGTTAGTACAATGTACTAAATTAATTGTAATCTAAGTTTTCAGCCTGCAGCATAATAAATGACAGTTGTATTATAAATCAGGAAAATGCTGAGTTTTGCAAAAGCAGCAGATGCCAAAGGGCACTCTTGATGGAACTGGATTTTGGTACATCCTTCTCCAATTACCTGAAATATCTAGGGAAAACAGCATTAGGCCATTTGACATAGTTCTTAAAAGTCAATTAAAATTTCGTGTATTTTTATTAGACATACATTACTGAGGAATCAAATTGATAATTCTTTATAAGGTAAAGCTCATGATACTGCAATAAATAGAGTAAAACCTCAATAACAGGAATTATTATATACATTTAAGATATTATATCTATATGAAAATAGAAGAAAATAAAATCTAGCACTTGTGTCAATTATGTTCAAGTACCATAAAGGAAGGAAAAGAGCTGTTTTGGAAAGGGAAGTGTGCTTTTCAGTCTATAAATCCTCCTCAGTCTTCTCTTTGCCAGATTCAGATGTCATATTTTCAACTGTCTCTGGTCTTTTGGGTCTTCCACGTGGCCTCTTTCTTTTAGGATGTAATGATCCTTCCAATTTTAAACTTCTGAACAATTTATTTTATTCTACTGGTGAACAGGAGAAATTATGAACAAATACCACTCTACTAACAAAACTTTTCTATTAGACTGTTTCAAGTTGCTTCAACCACTTTTGAATTTTCCCATGTAATAGTCCAGGATATGTAGCCAAGTTATTTGACTGAATTCATGGTCTACAAAATAGCTTCAGTGTATAGTTTAGTTTATGCTTTAAATACTTGTTCAACTTCTCAGAGCCAATCATTTTATTTACTTCTAATGAAAGCTTTAAAAATCACCATAATATCTTACTAACCATATTTATTATAACATAAACACAGAAAGAGAGATAAACTAATGATGCTTCTGTTATTAGTTTATTAGTTTCAAATGTTTTCTAGGTAGAAAAGGAAACATTCTATCATGATTGTACCTTTGCATAAGTAACTAATTTGTTCCAGTTGTTGTAACTTTCTGCTAGTAAGATTATATATTTTTACTACATCTCTGTCGGGCTGAAGCATGTGCATGGGCATGCGTGGGTCCGGTGGGTTGAGTTGTGGGTCCTGTGGAAGGACCGGAGATGGGGCATATGGGCTGGACCAACCAGCAGCCAAAGAGGCAAGGGGAAGAAGCTCCAGTGGCATTCCTCAGGGAGATTGAGACTCTTGGTCATGGCGACTGACTTGGCTGGGTCTTGGCTGGGTCTTGGCTGGGTCAGCTAGCTCACTTGAGTGGGCAGCCTCCATGGCTGGAACGTAGAGGGATATTCAGCTAGAGATTAGCCTGTGGATTGGTAGTTAAAGACCTTCTCCACAGTTCCCCACTGCCAGCCCCAAAGACAAGAGGTAGTCCATGATCTTAAAACGTTTATTGTCATGGTAGAAAGTGGATGAAGCTGTACCGCATGATCTCAGATCTCAAGATGGGCCTGAGGTTAAATAACTTTTGCAAGGAGGTGGGTCATCATGTGCAGTCACCAAAGGTAGATGCTGTTGTGAATGTCAGGAAGTGCATGCTGACAGGAGCCTGATATAGCTGTGTCCTAAGAAGTCTGACAGATTTTTACATATTCAGAGACAAATGCTCACAGCTAACCATTGAACTGATCAAGGGGTTCCCAACGGTGGGTTAGAGTAAAGACTGTAGGAGCTGAAAGGGTTTGTGGCCCCATGAGGAGAGTAACAATACCAACCAACCAGAGTTCACAGGGTCTAAACCACCAGCCTGGGAGCATATGGAGAGGGATCAAGGGCCCCACCTATGTAAGTAAGAGAGGATGGCCCTGTCAGGCAAAGGTGGGAGAAGAGATCCTTGGTCCCATGAAGGCTGGATGCGGGGGGGGGGGGGGAAATTTTGAGAGGGGGGGGGTGGGAGGGGGAGGGGTAGGTAGGGGCACATCTGCAGAGAAGCAGGAAGAGAGGCGAGGGGATAAGGGGTCCCTGGGTGTGGGTGTGGGTGTGGGATGGGTTAAGGGTATAACATCTGAAATGTGACTAAAATATCCAATAAAAAATTTTTTTAAAAAAGGAGTAGGTCTTGGAAGGAATGGTTAATTGGCTATGCCCTCTGGCTTTTAGGTAACTCATGAATATGGAGATCTCTTGAGGCTCTGTGGTCTCTAGTCATACCTTCTACCTGTTCTATGTGAGCGATGGCCACAAACCTCTCTTTGGGAGGGGCTGTAGAGGTCTGTCCTACATGCCTTTTAGGCATGGATCAATGGAGATCAATGTCAGGAGCCTGGATTCTGGGAGCATGGCAAAATTCATGCTGTCCCTTGCAGGGAAACTTGTGAAGTCTCCAATCTGCTGGGTCTCTGGCCATCTCTAGCCAGTGCTTGACCCAAAACCATGCTGTTCTTTCACGGTCCTACATATCTCCTTTGTTACCTCAATTTTTGCTTTTGTAATGGTCATTGACTGCAGTAGAACCTTAATGCCCTTTGTACTGCTATGCTCTAAAGCTCATAATAGTTGGAATTTATCAGAACATAAACGAGTTGATGCAAAGTCACTGGCTATATCACTAAAACCATCTAAGAAGTAGATGTGTGAATCCAACCATTATGTACACTTTATTGGTCTGATTGTGTGTCATTTGGATGTGCAGCCTTTAGAGAACACTTAAAATGTACAAAATATTAGTAAGCAACATTGTTTTTGTCTTCTAAACATGCATTTTAATGGATGATCAAAGTTGATTACTGAGTAGAAGCTGAACTCCACGACGTATACAAATTGATTAATACTAATTAATACCACATGCAAGCTTTGCCCAACCCTCAGTAACCCTCAGATTTCCAACACGTAACTGACCATTGGCAAGAATTCTGTTAAAGTGTTGTTCACATGAGTTCAGGATACTGTAAGATATTCTAAGGGAAATTAGTTTGATGAAATCAAAATGAAAGCTATATTCACGAATTTATCTACAGCATATGTTTTGCAGACCAAAAAAAAGTCTTCTTGCAGTGTTGAAAGGATTTCAGGAGTCTAAGGACCAAGAAGTAAACACAGGAAGAACACACTAGACATCAAGTTCCTTGGCTGAGATGTTAACCTAATTCTGGAACTTTTCAACCTGATTTGATTTAGTGTCTTGGAATGACTAGAAATGGCCATATAGCTGTTGTGTAATACTTTACATCAATTTTGTTATTTGGATTTCCCCAGAGTTTAGAAACCCTGAGTATGAGCTCAAATCTCACAGTGAAATTATAACCTCATCACAAGTTGAACTTTCTTACAATTTCCACAGTTTCTATTTGGGAAATATTTTCTTGTCTGGAACAAACAATTCATATTATACTATACTTTGAAATACAAGTTTTATGCCCATGAATTAGAAAATAATATGTGAAATTCATTGTATGCAATGTCTATAACGGTACTGGGTGTTCTGGACTTGGATGTGGCTGTGTACACTTTGACTTTGCTCCAGGCTATGGCTCTCTGAGTTTCAAAGTGCCCATCTCTCATCTACATGTCTACAGGCATCCATTCTGCCTTTAAGGTAAAGGGCCCAGTGTAGCTTTTTAAAACATTTCTCAAGCATAAGCAAGTGTCAGGTTCACTGAGAGTCTTAATGTGCTCATTTGACTGAAATACACAAAAGACCTAACTCTTCATCTTCAAGAGCTTTTGAAATGAAAGCTGTTGAGCCCTTAATTATACATCAGGGTTTTTTGTTCAATATGATGCTATTACAGGACTTTAATCCAATTTGAAAGAATAGAACAAATCCTGGAGACTTTCCAAGAACTAAGATAGTCTCTTCTACTCATTCTTTATCACTTTCTTTAGATTAAACTGTGTTGGCATTAATAGCATTGTTTTTCAACATCTTGTAGATTCAGAACACAGGCATCAGAAAGCAGTGGGCAGTACAACAGCCAATCAACCCCACAAACCTGTAAAAAGTACTACATGACATGTCAACAAGCTTTGATGGTCTCCTTAAGGTAAGAATTTTGAGGTAAAGAGCCTATTCCAGACATAATCATAGGTGTCCTTATAGGAAACAAACAATTTAATGTAGAATGGAGAGGTAAAGAGATGCATAAAAACACACAAATACTATACTGTTGGCTCTGAATGATTAGAAGGAAGTTGCCAGCCGTGGACAGGAAAGAATACAGTTTCCTATGCTAGAAATGAAAGGAAATGTATTATAATACATGACTTTTACATTTTGAAACATTCATGTAAATATCCAAAGTAGTCCTCTGAATTGTTAAGAGACTACTTAACTCTTCTAAAATTATTGATGAGGTAGCACAAAATTTTTGTTACAAAACATTGTTTATTTCAATATTTCTATCCAACTTTTTTCATATGTCTCGACAAGAGACCAGCACATAATATAAATACTTCTGAGAATCTAGTAAAGCAAGATCTGGAATAAAAAAGTAAGAAGAAATAATGATATCTCTATCTCTTGTGTGAAAGTTTAATAATGTATAGAAAATAAGCTTTTAGTTTATGAATGGACTTAATCAGATACATTATACTTCCTTATCTTTACAAAGAGATATGGTTAGAGCCATACCATCTTTTATATTACAGAACTAACAGTTGAATATTAAATACCCTCTGTTATATGAAGTCAATACAAATCACTGAAACAAGGGCTATGGAGTCTAATGCATCTGGTTTGAGCTCAGCTTTGTCATTTAGCATCAATGAAAACTTGACAAGCAAGTAAATTAAATGAGCTCTCAATATTCTGTTTCAAGGCCATGTCTTGGAGTAAATGTTAAAAGCATTTGATCATGAACCTGGCAAATATGGCTACTTGGCAACGAATGATAATCTCTTTCTTGACATTATGTTATTAAAAATGGTACTAGCTTGTATCAGAGAAGTAAGAGTGAGTGTTTGAGATGTTTATGCTATGTAAGTTAATTTTATTGTTACTTTGCCATTGGCTTTAACCCACATAATACTAAGTACAAGGCCAATTCTTGGTCTCCTCTTCTTCTTCCCATTCTATTTTGCAGCTCATGGGGGCTCACTCTTTAAGACTGTGCTTTCAGATCCTTCTGCCTACTGGTATTTAGCAAGGACCACCCAGTAAGAATGTTTTTCAAACACCTAGAACGTGGGAGAGAACAGAAAACCAAATTATCAATTTAATTCTTCCCAAACCAGGGCATGCTTCAACACATTGCATTTATTTTCTACTTCCATCTGCCGCCAAGTAGAAGCAAATCAAGCTTCCATTAAGAAGTGCCTTTTTAGTTGAGAGTACCATCTTATGGACTCTTAAAACACTGTGTTTCCCTTTTTATTTATGTTTAGTTTATTTTGACTTGCTAAAATATAAGTGAATTATTTTTGCTGTTCATCTTTTAGGTCTGCTTTACCTGTTTTATTTTTCCTGGTGTCTTGTTTTGTTCTGTTGATGTTTGTCTGTTTGTGCTGTTGTTTTAACTTGAATGTTGACTTATAGAAGATCCACTCTCTTACCTCTGAGCCTCTGTGATAGTTTGCTCTGTGACTTCTGGCCATCATTTTCCTACTGTATCCTTTCTTTGTTATGTCAGAATAAGACTCTTGCTCACTGACTTTCTCATACATAGCATAAAGAGGAGAGCAAAACTGTCTAAATTATGATTATTCTCTATGCTTTGTGATGTCTGTCACATATTAATCAACATTGATTGAAGTGATTTTCTAAATATCTTTCGAGTATTTAAAGTTGTAGATGAAACTTAGCAGTTTGTATGCAGCATAATAGTATCACTCATGGAAGGTAAGTAGCTTAATTATCAAAAATAAAAAGGCAAAAACTAAGTTTAAGATTGTTTATTTTAAAATGAGAAACCAAAGACAGACTATGAAAAAACTTAAGAAGAGGCTTAATTTTTGTCACATTTAAGAATTTAAATCACATTTAAGATGAATCTTAAAATTTATCAGTAAGAATTTGGCAATAAGAAAACAAAGAACTCAATTTAAAAGGAAGCACAAGACTGAGTATATCTATGCATCATCAAAGAAGATAAATACATGACTAATAAGATATGAAAATGTGCTCAACATTGCTTGCAATTAGGGAAATGAAAATTTCACTTCACACTTATTAAAATGACCTCAGTTCATATAATAAACCTGACAACAAGAATTGCTAGTCAGAATGTGGAATATCAAACATCATGTATTGTTATGAGGAATTCAAAATGACGCACCCAGCTTGGAAGAGAAGATGATCATTTCATTAAAAGATGAACGCAGAGTACAGCAAGGACTCTCAGAAGGACTTTTACTGTGGACTTAGAAATCTATTACCACCCAACCCCAGGCATGTTAGTGTTATATGTATTCACAGCTGTAGTCAGCACTGTCCAAACACTGAAATAGTCAATGTTTGGTAAACAAAAATTATAGAAATATCCCTTGGTAATATATGTAATTAGATATTATGAAAATATTTTTAAAAGTGCTATTGGGACATTTGAAAAAGTACATTAATCTTACATATTCACCATTAGACTAAATAAAGAAGTAAATAAATGGATAAAGACAATAAATCCAATTTTGAGTAGTTGTATATTATTAGAATCTAACTATGACATTCTAGGAATGTTGGACAACCACAGCATTCATTTGTGTACAATGATGAGTTCTTTCTTGTGTACTACTTGCTTCATTCCCAGATTTCTGAAGCTTTTTTCTCACTGCATTAAAACTTTCTTTAGTCTGGCAAACATTTGCTCAGGGATGTAATCAGTTGTATGTCTTTGATTTTATTTCAAAAAACTAATTTCCTCTACAGCAATCACCACATCCCAACACACCATCTATAGTGAACACTGGCTTAAGACAAGTCATGGCAGACTAGCGTCTTATAAAAAACTGAAGGTCACAGAAGGTCATGGGAAGCTTGTGGATTGAACAATATTCATTCATTTTATACATTGTGGAATTCTGCCTTTGAACAGAATCACTCTTACATCACAGAGAGTGGGCTGTAAATTGAGTAACTAAAAATAATAAAATAGAATTGGAAAATACAGTATGAATTATAGAATGTAGCAAAAAATAAAAATAAAAACTGTTTTCTAAAGCATAAGCCATTCATAATGAGAGGGCTAGATGAAGCTGTTAATCTAAGTTATTTGGGATCTACATGAACTGGATCAAGCTGAACAGCACTTAAGCAATGGGCTGTATTTAATCAAGTCATGTACTGAACAATGTGTACACTAAATAATCCTGAATTGTGGATATGTGTATGTAAAGATGTAATTAAGAAAAAAGGATGGAATGGGCTTCCATTCAAGTAATTGCTGAATTCTTATTACAATAAGAACATAAAATGTGTAGTTGACTGTCAACAGAGGAATGGTGTATTGTGAAAATTAATATAGAGAAAATTACACCAAAATGAATCAACCTAAAAAATTCATTAAGATACAAATTAGCTACAGGATCCTACTTCTATTTAAAATTTAAGCTCATTTGGAAGAAAATTTGCATTTCTGAACATAAATTTAGTTCGTAAAATATAAAATATGTATAGGAAAGACACATGCAAAAGTTGAGGCAGACAGTACCTTAGGGAAGAAGGAGATGAAAGGATTAAGAATCAGAAAGTAGGATGACTTAATCACATTGATAGTATTTTATTTCTTAAACTAAAAAGTGATCATTTAGTTTTCTATTCATAGTATGCATAAAATGGTACATTTCTACACACATGCATGAGAACCTGATACACAAAATTCAATATAACAAACCATTTAAGGTTAGTATGAGACTCTTTTGCTATTCAAGTCAAATGGGATAGATCAAATTTTGATGCCATCTTAGAGTTAAGGACTTATAAACTTTTCTATAATTCTTCCATGTGAAGTCATAATATTTTGACCCATATTTAAACTTTAGTATGGCCCTAGAATGTGTTTGATTTTCTTTGCCATGTGAATCCCAGAGTGAATATCTTATACATGTTGATGTAGAGGATTTTGCATGGCACCTGTTTTTCCCCAAAACCTGCTTGTAATAGGAGGCTTATTACAGAGTAAACTCTCGGGTGCAAGTGGATATCGTGCAAGCTGAATCTGTTTAAATATTAAGTTTACCTCAGGCAAAATGACACTTCCTGGTTCAGGTTTTAAACTACAACTGATGTGTCTTCGTAAATGAATGCAGGGAGCTTGTGGGTGTTTGCCAAGTTGTTAATGTAGTAGAATAGTCAATTCCAAATGCATAATAATGCAGCACAGAACTCAATGTGTGGGGCTCCATTTTCCTAGGCTCAAAGAAGCACTGACTCATTTCAGGGCAAGTTTTGTTTTCAAGATATACTCCATTTATTTGAAATTATAAATCAATTGATGACAAACATTATCAGCGACCTTACAGTGTATCTGTGTTGTGGTTAACTGATGACCACTTGGTGAAGACAGATGATAGGACAGAGGAGGCCTTTGATGTAATGAAGATGGATGGCTTCTGCCTTTGTGGAGAGAAGACCAAGTGCCATCAATTTAACTACTGACAGTTAATTTCAGGCAAAACCAGACAAAATAAGAATGAAAGAACAAATATCTGCACTTCCGCAAAGATTAGAATACAGTGATTGGAAATGTCAGCAAGCAAAATGTGTATGCTAACTATATGTAAGTGAGCCACAAAGATGGTGAGAGCTGCATTTTCCTCTCATTCAAATTGATAATGCCTGCTCTTTAAACATCCTAACATTTGTATTTCAATGATATTTGTGTTTCATATGCATGATTCTCATAAGAAAAGTAGGAAAAAATAACAACATAATCTTCAAGGAAAACTATCCAAAACAGAAATAGAACATTATTCATACCATTGAATCTTTCTACTCTCGGTTATCAATGTTTTTGTTGTGTGTGTGTGTGTGTGTGTGTGTGTGTGTGTGTTTGAGGTGTGGGGCTAATGTCTTGACATAACGCATGTTGACCTAGTATAACTTTATAGCTCAAGATGGTCCTTCTACTTCATATACTGAGTGCTTGGATTAGAAGTGTGTGACCTCATGTCTATCCTATTATATTTACATGTATTGTAAATAGCATATGTTTTGTAGATTTTTATTAACTATACATGGTTTTTACTCTTTTGCTTTTCTTAAATTTATTGTAATTTAATACTACAAGTTTAAAATTTTCATATTGCACCTTTTTGATATTTATCTTTCAGTTTCCCATAGTTTTAACAAATTTTAAGCCTTTTATACTTTCTTTAAGCATTACCAGATCCATTTAGTGCAATGCATTTTCCTAGTGCATAAATATTACTTTTCTATATTCCTTGGATCATCAATTTTACCACTCTGTAAAATGGATTTATAAAAACTATATTATTACATATCATCCTAATTAGTATTAACTCAATGTTTTATTAAATTATGGTACATGAAAGGTAACTTCTCTGTAATTGTGTATTATATACAGAAGTCCATACTTCAACCTGTTTTGAATAGAGGTTATTCATTTTTCTTCATTTCAGAATTATCATGCAATATATAGATGATGCTTACCCTCCCATAAATCTTTACATATTTTCCCCACTCCCTATCTATCCAACTTCAAACCCCATCCACTCTCTGTCAACAAACAAAAATCCCCAAACAAAAATCAAACCAAAACCATAACCAGTAACAAAAAAAAATGCCAAACCAATAAAATAAAAGCCCACAAACAAACAAAGGAATACATAGAGCCAGGTTTATGTTAACCAAATACCCCTGAGCATAAATCCTGCTGCAGAGTATAGATTATATAAACAGTAGCACTCTATTGGAGAAAACAGATATTCCTTTTCCTGGCAATATTAGTTGCAAATGATTTCTTAGCTAGGGAAAGGTCTTTGAATTGACTTCCCTTTTCAGTGCTGAGGTTTCATATGGCTTGAACTTGTGCAGGTTCTGTGCATGTAGTCACAGTCTCTGTGAGTTCATGTGTTTGTTCATCTCCTTCCTGGAAGATAATGCTGGAGTCATCTACCACTGGTTCTCAGAATCTTTTTACCTCATTTTTCTTATAGATTCCTGGGCCTTTATGAGAAGGGTTTGATAAAGCCATACATTTAGTCCTGAGTGTTCCAATGTCTCTCACTCTCCATACATTTTCCAGGCTCTTCTCACTTACCATCAACTACAAAGAGAAATTCTCCTGATGAGGCTTAAATGATGCTCTGACTTATGTCATTGTTTTATTGTTACTTTTCTTTAGCATAAAAATCATAATAGATTTCTCTTTAGGCCCATGACCTACCTAGTTTCATGTTGTGAGCCACGTCAGCAGTGTCAGGTATGAGTTTCATCTCATGAACCAGAAATTAAATCCCATCAATAAGTGGGGTTTGTTGTCCTCATAACATTTGTGCCTACACTGGACCAGTATATCTTGCAGGAAAGTCACCATTAGATGTTGTAGGATTTGGAGTCGGGTAATGAAAATGATTTTCTTTATCCTCCAGCTGCATGCAGAATATCTTCCAGCATCATGAATGCTAGTCAGAAGGAGGGAAACTTCTAGATGAGTATCAGCTCATTTCTCCATGTTAAAATGCACAAGTCAGTTTTATTTTCTGTAATAGGCTTGTCATCATCTATTAGAGAGAAGTCAATATCACTGTAAGAGCCTGTGATGTTTAGGGTTCCATGGAACTTTTTTGGCCAGAGACTAAACAATATTTAACCTATTCCTGTCACTGGAAATTTATTGTTGTTAGTCTCAGAGGCTGAGGTATTCCCCATCTTCTAGGACTTTTGTTAATAAAAACTTTTGTCTTCAGAGCACACACACATCAAAACCTGTATTACATCCCTATTTGTCTACTTTAGGCACCCGAATGCCTGGAATGCAGATCCTACTTTCTTTATGCTGTATTTTAAGATTCATCTCATCTGAAAAGACTTCACTTCACCATGGTCTTAAGGCATTCCTGTTTTTTCGTTTAATACCAGCCTCCCTATCTCTTTCTCTCTACCCCACCTTTCCTAACTCCTTAAATATCTTGTTGTTACCTGGTGAGCCTTAAGCTCATTGGGTCATACTGTCTGAGCACAGCTCTGTTCTGAGTTTCTATGTATATGATCCTGAAAAATAATATATGTAGCATCAAGTTAGGGAGAACAAAAAGTCATAAATATCAAAATGCAGAATGTGATAGATTTTGGAAATGATTTTAAATTCACTTTTCATTTAATTTCTAGCTGATATTTATGCATATATATATGCATATATATATATATGCATATATATATAATTCTTAATGATTGGAAGGATGCAAATGTCATTATTTTAAAATAAGAAAATAAAATATTTTTTTATGACTAGAGTTTGAAACCATATGATTTTTAGACACTTCTGAATCAGAATGACTTCCTTGCCTTTGGCTATGCTTTTTCATTCCCAGTTTTTTTCTGACCTGCTTAAGAGGCTTGATGAATATCAAGAGTCAAATATCTGGATTCAGCTAGGACCCATTCTCATCCATACCCAGAAATTGAAGAACTTAGGAAACTTTTTCATTCTTGTCTTTTCAAATAATCTCTTTTCCTTAACTTCAAGGATCTCCAATAAGACAGCATGAATTATTTGAGACTGCGTAGAAAAATAATCAAAAGGATTGAATGCTTCAGTCTATCTCTTTCTAAAATGTCATATATATTTTTTTCAAAAAAACTTATAAAAGATGATTTTTTTAAAGCAAGTGCACCTGGCATCTGAAAGAGACATTGAAAAATAAAATTTAAAAGCAGACACTCAGAACAAAAGCCCAGCCAGGAGCAAAGCACTAAGTGTCTAGACTGTGTCTGTCTGTGTCATTGTCTTTCTGAAACCTAGAATGGTTAGAGTCAGCAGACTGTTCACATACACACACACACACACACACAGACACACTCACTAACAAATCCAGAATAATTTTAATGTCCAAAATTTAAGTGTCATGTAATCTAAGGAAATAAATATTTATCATTTTTTTAGCTACCAAATATATACATTTTAGTCATCTTCACTGACATATTCTTTTAATAACATTATTTTTGTGGTTTATTAGGATAATGTATGACATTTATTGCCAAACAAAGAGGACATGTATTATTTTAGCTATGTATTCCATTACAGAAGCCATTATACAATGTGTATGGATTTAAAAGTTAGTTATTACTAATTTGATGAAACTTAAAAATAACCCTTAGATATTACCTATTATTCAATAGCTGGATGTCTGCTCAGGATTATGGCTACTAAACTAGAATCCAGAAATATGTCTATCATTATTGAAAGTTCTGATGGATACTTTATTTGCTATTAAAATGTTCAAGACAGACAACTCCTTTGGATTCTTAAATCATCCCTTTCCAAATCAAATTTTGTAGGTTTTCCTAAAATTCCTAAAATTCATTTATTCTTCATGTTGTATTATTTTCTGTGACTGCTCTCAATTTGGAAATGTTAGTTAAAAACCCAACTAAGACAGCAGTGATCTAGCAATATGTGAGTCTTGAGACCCATCCTTTAAGAGAATCTACTCCATGAAGTTAGCTGACCCAAACAACCTATCCTAGGAGAGCTGTCTCAATTTGCCATTATTTTCTTATTCCCCCAAACTGACTGCATAGAAGGAAGAAAAAGAAGAAGGAAGAGTAGGAGTGGAGGAGGAGCAGGAGGAGAAAGAGGAAAGGGAAGAATAGGAGGAGGAGGATGTGACTGCCCATTCTGCCCCATGTTTGGGAGCCACTTTGTAACGGCCCGTTCTGCTGCCCAGTCTGCAGGTCAGGGTCTAGCAAGAGAGAGAGAGTGGGGATGGAGGGGTAAGAGACTCGAAGAATGGAAACAAGACAGCCTGACCAAGACTCCCTTATGGAAAGGAAATCCTGGATATTTATACCCTTTACCATGTGCCTTGCCCTTGTGGAAAAGCACAGCTGAAGGCACTACGTCATGTGCCTTGCATCGTAGATATCATGTGCACCTAGCTAGCCAGGTGGAGATCACATGTGCTAAGAGTCAGCTTCCAACAGGTCCCTCTTTTTAATTTTTTTTTTTTTCAAAAGGGAAGGCTGGGAAAACTTGTAGAAACCATGCCCGTCTTAGGTTGGAACAATGGACCCCAGCCTCCCTTTCCCATCTCTGGATACACAACAGCCATTTGTTGACCTCCTGTCTTTGGATGGTGAGGCCTCCAGTTAGGGGCAAGGGTCTTGAGGTGTTCTCTTCCTCGTCATTGACTATCTGGCTTAGCATGTAAGTTAGGGGTTAACCCTCATCAGTCTTGATGACAGAGGTTTTAGAGTCCCCTACTTCCAGCCTGTAATAACCAACCTGTATGAGTTTCATTTGAATAGTGTCTATCTGTTGTAGTACGAGAGCCATCAGTCTGTTGAACAGCATGGACCCAAGAGGCAAGAGACTTAACAATGCCTGAATGGTTGGTGTAAACCATTCTGCCTCAGACCAACACTCTTTTTTAAGGGTAGCACACAACTCCCTCTGTTAGAGGAGTAAAAAATATAAGCCTCTTCTATTCTGTAGCACTATTTCAGCTAAGGAGGGTAATGAATTCTACAAATCAGTATAGCAGATTCCATTCTTTCTAAATCTAAATCTATATAAGTACAGAAAGGATCATAGCTTTGATCTTTACAAAACAAGTAAAGAAATCCCTCTCCCTGCCCCAATCAATCTCAAACCCAAAAAACAACTATAGTAACTGTGGTAATGGGTTCTCTCTTGGATCTAAACAATGCACCCCACTAAATCATAAATCAGGGAACCAAGAGTCTAATAGAGCCACCCTGGAAGTTTGGGTGGTAATGTCTTCTGCACTGAGAACTTCCCAAGTCAGGTATACTGGTTGATCCGCTCCAGTTTAAAGACAATTGTGAAGCATCTTCATGTTTCCTGCAAAGAAAAAATAGGCTTCTCAGGGGGTTTCTCCTCCCTGGGTTTGTTATCATTGTCTATTTGTTTGATCAATTTCTCTGGCAGCCAGCGTGCAGCATCTGCCATTTGGGAATATATGCAGGCAGGATCTCTTCCCCAGATAAGCATTGGATCTGGCCCATTCCAGCTTCCAATTAATGGGTCTCTCCAGAGAACTGTTTCAAAATTCTTTTTAGTATCATGATGGCAGAATCTACCTGCCCCATAAGCCTGTTTTGGCTTGTGTTGGTTCAGGGCCTGGAGTTGGCCCCTGTTCCCATTTCCCCGATTGTGGGAAAGAGTGTTTCCTTGTGCATCTGTCTTTGACCTACATTCATTAGCCCAATGCCTTCCACGTTTGCAATGTGGGCATAGCCCAGGCTATTTTCTGGGCTATTTCTGGGTTAACTCATTTTCTGCTTTGCAATATTTTGCAAAGTGTCCAGGCTTGCCACATTTAAAACAGGCCTTTTTGTCTCTGTTTTCCAAAAAGTCTCTTACTGATTGTCATTGCATGGCAGCCACCATAGCTAAGCCCTGTTGGTAGGAAGGCCCTATGTCAGAACAGAGTCTGATATACCCAGTAAGGTCTGTCTTTTTCCTGTAGGGTCTAATGGCTACTTGGCAGGCAGGATTGGCATTTTCATATGCAAGCTGTTTCACATAATCTATCCTGCCTCTGCATTACCAAAAATCCTTCCTGCTGTTGTCATTAATTGATGAACAAAATCAGAAAATCGTTCATCAGACCCTTGTCTGACTAAGGTCAAAGATGCATCAGGATCTCCCTTTACTGAGAGTTTACGTAAAGCCTTAATGGCTGTGCTTTGAATTTGAGGAAATAAGCCTGGGTCATATTGCATCTGCTTATCACTAGAATCAAATTGCCCTTCTCCTACTAAGGCATCAAAGGACCAACCATTGCCTGCCTGAATGTTTCTCCTAGCTGTCTCTTTATAATTCTCATGATACTCAGATTTCCAAATAAGATGGTCACCACTGCTAAGAACTGCTCTCACTAGAGTGTTCCTTCCACCAGGAGTCAGCTACTCCTCTGCAACAGATTCTAAGATTGTAAGAGTAAAGGGAGCAGTGGCACCATACTGTAACACTGAATTTTTTAATTCTTTAATAATTTGAAAATTAAACCCTGTGTGATGTCTCCATGCAACCCCTTGAGCATCTCTAGTCTCCGATACAGGGAAAACCTCAACCTCTCCCTCCTCTGGCTGATCTGTGGCTGAACTAAAACCAGAGGAAATGCGCTGTCTTTGGACTCTGGGTTGAGGAACTCGAGGACCTGGGTGATTTTCCTTGCCCTCTCGAGAACTCCTCCCTGTCTTTAATTTTTGTAGCTGATTAATTAAATCCTGATACTCTTCCTCTAACTCTATTTGTTGTTTAAGAAGAGAAATTTGTTGTTTAAGGTGAGAAATTTTGTCCTGTAACTCCTTTCTGGGATCTACGACTGCCATCTCCATAGCAGGAGCATCTGGAGATGGAGGAGCACAGGGAGGGACCCTTCAGGAAGTAGGCCATTCAGGGTCATAATATTTGGCTGCCTTTTCCTCTAGGTCACCACAATCTGGCTCTGACAAATCGATTACTTCAACCTTTGGTCGTATTTTGGATTCTATGTGTTTCTTTTTCTTTTGGACATGAAAGACAGCATTTAAACAGTGAAACAAAAGCAGACAATTGACACACCCCTCACTGGGTCTCTCATTCTTGCTGCCTCCCGTTGAGTGCCACTTTGTAACTGCCTGTTCTGCCCCATGTTTGGGAGCCACTTTGTAACGGCCTGTTTTGCTGCTCCGGTCAGAGGGCCAGGGTCTAGCAAGAGAGATAGTGGGGATGGAGGGGTAAGAGACATGAAGAAGACATTGTGCAGGTGGGGAAAGGTAGGGGGTAAGGGTAAGGGCGAGGGTCCTGGCTTCTGGCATCTCCCCCTTCTCTGTTTAGTTAGAGAAGGCGTCTTATGTTCAATCCCAACTATGTGAGTTTTGAATTTGGATGTCTAATTATGGGGGGTCTTAGACAAGTTCACAACCCCAAAACACTGATGTGAGACGAGTCACATCGATGGTCGAAGGCTTTAGGCTGTCGACGATGGGCAACGTCAAGGGACTCTGATGTGGGTGAAAGGAGGGTGAGAGCCCTGTCTTAGGCCATGTAGGCTGCACCCACTCCCAGCACCACACACTCCTTTTCGGCTGCATTGGGTGGGCCCCTGGGAAGTGGACCTACAATAATCCCGTCATTGGGCTAACTCACAGCCATCCTAGTCTCTTGTAAATGTTCAAGTTACCAACCATTTGTCAGTTTGGGGTGTAATATTGTCATAAAGGAAGGCTCCCCAATGTTAGCGGCCATATCAAGGGTGGCCTTGGTTTAGGAAAAAGCCAATTTTTGTTGTGGTGATCAAGAGGCCAAGCTCTCTAGCGAGAGAAATGAGGGCAAAGCCAGGCATACCAGGAACCCTTCTGGAGGGCGTGGAAGTCTAGGGGTCGACCGTAGGGGGAGGCAGGGGAGCTGACAGCTGTGTCAGTCTCCTGCGGAGTCACTTCTGGATCCTCTGCAATTTTCAGCTGATGGTAATGAACTTCAACTGTCTTCTTGATGGCAGCATCAACCTGGTTCCGTGGACGACAGGTCACGGGCGATGATCTCTGTCTTGCTCAATCTTGATTTCGTGCGCACATCCTCTCAATGAGGGTCTGTCCGGATGGGTCCGTGCCTCGAGCCCCACGTCTGGGTGCCACTTGACCCGACCGGCGGGTCCTGGTTATTCGTTGGGGCGAGGAGGACTGCAACCTGCTATTCTTCAGAAGATATGGTACACTGCTTGAGTTATGGTCTCCCTGCTATTCTTCAGATGATATGGTACACTGCTTTGAGTCTATCTGCAGTTGCCAAGCAGGATCTTGCAGTTGCCCAGCTTCAGGGGACCTTGTGCAGGTGGGAAAAGGTAGGGGGTGAGGGTAAGGGCGAGGCTCCTGGCTTCTGGTCCATCTGGGTTAGAACTTCTAATAGCAGGCATCACGGGTGATTCAATTTTACCTGGAAAGAAAAAAGAAGGGGATTCTCAGGGAGATTTCTCTTCCCTGGATGTAAATTGTTATTCATCGTATTTATGATTGGGCCTGGCTTTGTGAGGGTATCTATTTTTTTCATTAATATTTGTGGTAGCCGGTTAGCTGTGCCTTCTGTGGTATTGGACAGGCATATCAGTCCTCGGCTCCATAAGGGAACTGGGACTGGGGCATTCCCTTTATGGGTATGAGGGTCCTTCCCCATATCTGTGGCAAAGTTTTGTTGGTCTTGGTGGTGCCCGAGGTCACCAACATGGTCAGCAAGAGATTTGCCATGAGCTTTCAGCTTTAGAGAGAGAAAAGTGAACAAGGCATGATGGAGAGTATTTCAGGGGGACTCCTTCTGAGGGGGTACCGTTCCCCCTCTTTTGTTTTTAAAGCCAATTTTTCAGAGTTCTTGTAAAATCAGGGCAGAAGCCCCAACAGTTGCTCCTTCCACACTCAGAGAGTCATGAAGGCCTTATTTAAGGATATATAAATCTATATTAATAATCTTTTGTCAAAGGACTTTTATAGCTCCACTGACAATTAATCAGACTATATGATATATCGATTAGAAATAGCTTTTTCTACTTTTTGTGAGATTACCTCTCTTTTGTCAATTAACTGTTGAGGAAGTTAGGGTTTACCTCTCTCTTGAGAATATTGAACAGAGATTTAAATTCTTTTGTGGAGAGCTTAAAATAGTATCTTAGCCAATTTGCATCTCCTAGAAACTTTTGAAATTAATTTAAAATAAATAGACTCCCTTTTTTTTAAATCCTTTATCTGTGTGGGGTTTTTATTGGGTATTATACGTATTTACCTTTCAATGTTGTCTCCTTTCTCATTCTCCCCCCAAATCCCTTATCCCCTACCCCTTCCTCCTAATTTTTGTGATGGTGTGCTCCAAACATCCTCCCAGTCCCATCTCCCTGCTCTCGAATTCCAATACAGTAGGGGATCCAAACTTTTGGGGACCTTGGCCCTCCACTTTCACTGGAGTCTAACAAGGTCACCCTCAATTCCCTATACAGGTGTGTGAGTCCCTCCCTTTGTGCTCTCTGGTTGGTGGTTTAGACTTTGGGAGTTCTGGTTGAATCTTTTGATGCTCCTTCTAAAAAGGACCAACGCATTCATACTTTGGTCTTCCTTCTTCTATGTGAGTTTTATGTGGTCTATATGAAGATTCTTAGAAATTGTGAGCTTTTGGGCTAATATCTACTTATCAGTGAGTGCATACCATGTATGTTCCTTTGAGATTGGGTCATCTCACTCAAGATGATATTTTCCAGCTCCATCCATTTGCCTAGGAATTTTGTGAACTGATTGTTTTTAATAGCTGAGTAGTACTCCATTGTATAAATGTACCACATTTTCTGCATCCATTCTTCTGTTGAAGGGCATCTGGGTTCTTTCCAACTTCTGGCTATTATAAATAAGGCTGCTATGAACATGGTGGAGCATGTGTCCCTGTTGTATGTTGAAACTTCTTTTGGGTATATGCCCAGGAGTGGTATAGCTGGGTCCCTAGGTAACGCTATGTTCAATTTTCTGAGATACCGCCAGACTGCCTTCCATAGTGGTTGTACCAGTTTACAATCCCACCAACAGTGGAGGAGTGTTCCTCTTTCTCCACATCCTCGCCAACATGTACTGTCACCTGTGTTTTTGATCTTAGCCATTCTGACTGGTGTGAGGTGGAATCTCAGTGTTGTTTTCATTTGCATTTCCCTGATGACTAGGGATGCTGAACACTTCTTTAGGTGCTTCTCAACCATTCGAGCTTCCTCAGTTGAGAATTCTTTGTTCAGGTCTGTGCTCCATTTTTTAATAGGGTTCTTTGATTGTCTAGAGTCTAATTTCTTCAGTTCTTTGTATACCTTGGATATTAGCCCTTTATCAGATGTAGGGTTGGTGAATATCTTTTCCCAATCTGTTGGTTGCCGCTCTGTCCTATTGACTGTGTCCTTTGCTTTACAGAAGCTTTGCAGCTTTATGAGGTCCCATTTGTCAATTTTTGGTCTTAGAGCACAGGCCATTGGCGTTCTGTTCAGGAACTTTTTCCCTGTGCCTATGTATTCCAGGCTTTTTCCCAGTTTCTCTTCTATTAGTTTCAGTGTGGCTGGTTTTAGGTGGAGGTCCTTAATCCACTTGGAATTGAGCTTTGTACAAGGAGATAAGTATGGATCAATTTTCATTTTTCTACATGCTGACCACCAGTTGGACCAGCACCATTTGTTGAAAATGCTATCTTTTTTCCATTCGATGGTTTTAGCCCCTTTGTCAAAGATTAAGTTACCATAGGTATGGGGGTTCATTTCTGGGTCTTCTATTCTATTCCACTGATCCTCCTGCCTGTCTCTGTTCCAATACCATGCAGTTTTTATCACTATCGCTTTGTAGTACAGCTTGAAGTCAGGGATGGTGATTCCTCCAGAAGTTCTTTTATTGCTGAGAGTAGTTTTCGCAATCCTGGGTTTTTTGTTATTCCAAATAAATTTTAAGATTGCTCTTTCTATCTCTGAGAAGAATTGAGTGGGAATTTTGATGGGGATTGCATTAAATCTGTAGATGGCTTTTGGCAAAATAGCCATTTTTACTATATTAATCCTTCCAATCCATGAGCATGGGAGATCTTTCCATCTTCTGAGATCGGCTTCGATTTCTTTCTTCAGGGGAATGAAGTTCTTGTCATACAGGTCTTTTACTTGCTTGGTTAGGTTCACACCAAGGTATTTTATATTATCTGTGACTATTTTGAAGGGTGTCATTTCCATAATTTCTTTCTCAGCCAGTTTATCTTTTGAGTAGAGGAAGGCTACTGATTTGCTTGAGTTAATTTTATATCCAGCCACTTTGCTAAAGTTGTTTATCAGGTTTAGGAGTTCTCTGGTGGAAGTTTTGGGGTCACTTAAGTATACTATCATATCATCTGCAAATAGTGAGATTTTGACTTCTTCCTTTCCAATTTGTATCCCTTTGACCTCCTTGTGTTGCCTAATTGCTCTGGCTAGGACTTCCAATACTATATTAAATAAGTAGGGGGAGAGTGGGCAGCCTTGCCTAGTCCCTGATTTTAGTGGGATTGCTTCAAGTTTCTCTCCATTTAGTTTAATGCTGGCTACTGGTTTGCTGTAAATTGCTTTTACTATGTTTAGGTATGGACCTTGAATTCCTGACCTTTCCAAGACTTTTATCATGAAGGGGTGTTGAATTTTGTCAAATGCTTTCTCAGCATCTAGTGAGATGATCATGTGGTTTTTTTCTTTGAGTTTGTTTATATAATGGATTACATTGATGGATTTCCGAATATTGAACCAACCCTGCATTCCTGGGATGAAGCCAACTTGATCGTGATGGATAATTGTTTTGATGTGTTCTTGAATTCGGTTCGCTAGAATTTTATTGAGTAATTTTGCATCAATGTTCATAAGGGAGATTGGCCTGAAGTTCTCTTTCTTTGTTGGGTCTTTGTGTGGCTTAGGTATGAGTGTAATTGTGGCTTCAAAGAATGAGTTGGGTAGTGTACCTTCTGTTTCTATTTTGTGGAATAGTTTGAAAAGAATTGGGATTAGGTCTTCCTTGAAGGTCTGATAGAATTCTGCACTAAAACCGTCTGGTCCCGGGCTTTTCTTTGTAGGGAGACTTTTAATGACTGCTTCTATTTCTTTTGGGGTTATGGGACTGTTTAGATGGTTTATCTGGTCCTGATTTATCATTGGCAACTGGTATTTGTCTAGGAAATTGTCCATTTCATCCAAATTTTCCAATTTTGTTGAATATAGGCTTTTGTAGTAGGATCTGATGATTTTTTTAATTTCCTCAGTTTCTGTTGTTATGTCCCCCTTTTGAGTTCTGATTTTATTAATTTGGATACTGTCTCTCTGCCCTCTGATTAGTCTAGCTAAGGGTTTATCTATCTTGTTGATTTTCTCAAAGAACCAGCTCCTGGTTTTATTGATTCTTTGGATAGTTCTTTTTGTTTCAATTTGGTTGATTTCAGCCCTGAGTTTAATTATTTCCTGCCTTCTACTCCTCTTGGGTGTATTAGCTTCTTTTTGTTCTAGGTCTTTCAGGTGCTCTGTCAAGCTGTTAGTGTATGCTCCCTCCAGTTTCTTTTTGTAGGCACTTAGAGCTATGAATTTTCCTCTTAACACTGCTTTCATTGTATCCCATAAATTTTGGTATGATGTGTCATCATTTTCATTAAATTCTAAAAAGTTTTTAATTTCTTTCTTTATTTCTTCCCTTACCTGATTATCAAGGAGTAGGGTGTTGTTCAGTTTCCATGTAAATGTGGGCTTTCCATTCTCTTTGTCATTTTTGAAGACCAGCCTTAGACCATGGTGATCTGATAGGATGCAGGGAATTATTTCAATTTTCTTATATCTGTTGAGGCCTGTCTTGTGCCCAATTATATGGTCTATTTTGGAGAAGGTACCATGAGGTGCTGAGAAAAAGGTATATTCTTTTGCTTTAGGGTGAAATGTTCTATAGATATCTGTTAAGTCCATTTGGTTCATAACTTCTGTTAGTTTTACTGTATCTCTATTTAGTTTCTGTTTCCATGATTAATCAATTGCTGAGAGTGGGGTGTTGAAGTCTCCCACTATTATTATGTGAGGTGCAATGTGTGTTTTGAGCTTTAGTAAGGTTTCTTTTATGAAATTCGATGCTCTTGTATTTGGCGCATAGATATTCAGAATTGAGAGTTCATGTTGGTTGACTTTTCCTTTGACAAGTATGAAATGCCCTTCCTTATCCTTTTTGATAGTTTTAAGTTGAAAGTTGATTTTATTCGATATTAGAATGGCTACTCCCGCTTGTTTCTTAGTGCCATTTGCTTGAAAAATTGTTTTCCAACCTTTTACTCTAAGGTAGTGTCTGTCTTTGTCACTGAGGTGGGTTTCCTGTAAGCAGCAAAAAGCTGGGTCCTGTTTGCATATCCAGTCCGTTAGCCTATGCCTTTTTATTGGGGAATTGAGTCCATTGATGTTAAGAGATATTAAGGAGAGGGTGTTCTTGCTTCCTGTCATTTTTGCTAATAGTGGAGACA